>NC_143044.1:40370000-40392500 GCF_057628025.1 Oncorhynchus mykiss
AGTCTCTATGGGGGTGCCACAGGGTTCAATTCTCGGGCCGACTATTTTCTCTGTATACATCAATGATGTCGCTCTTGCTGCTGGTGATTCTCTGATCCACCTCTACGCAGACGACACAATTCTGTATACATCTGGCCCTTCTTTGGACACTGTGTTAACTAACCTCCAGACGAGCTTCAATGCAATACAACTCTCCTTCCGTGGCATCTTAAATGCAAGTAAAACTAAATGCATGCTCTTCAACCGATCGCTGCCCACACCTGCCCACCTGTCCAGCATCACTACTCTGGACGGTTCTGACTTTGAATATGTGGACAACTACAAATATCTAGGTGTCTGGTAAGACTGTAAACTCTCCTTCCAGACTCACATTAAGCATCTCCAATTCAAAATTAAATCTAGAATCGGCTTCCTATTTCGCAAACAAAGCATCATTCACTCATGATGCCAAACATAACCTCGTAAAACTGACTATCCTACCGATCCTTGACTTCGGCGATGTCATTTACAAAATAGCCTACAACACTCTACTCAGCAAATTGGATGCAGTTTATCACAGTGCCATCCGTTTTGTCACTAAAGCCCCATATACTACCCACCACTGCGACCTGTATGCTCTCGTTGGCTGGACCTCACTTCATATTTGTCGCCTAACCCACTGGCTCCAGGTTATCTATAAGTCTTTGCTAGGTAAAGCCCCGCCTTATCTCAGCTCACTGGTCACCATAGCAGCACCTACCCATAGCACGCGCTCCAGCAGGTATATTACAGATGTAATCGCAGCAAAAGGTGGCGCTACAAAGTATTAACTTAAGGGGGCTGAATAATTTTGCACGCCCAATTTTTCAGTTTTTGATTTGTTAAAAAAATTTGAAATATCCAATAAATGTCGTTCCACTTCATGATTGTGTCCCACTTGTTGTTGATTCTTCACAAAAAAATACAGTTTTATATCTTTATGTTTGAAGCCTGAAATGTGGCAAAAGGTCGCAAAGTTCAAGGGGGCCGAATACTTTCGCAAGGCACTGTATATACACCCTGGATTGCTGATGCTTTGTTTTAGCCATTGAGAGGCTTTGAAGCCACCGGTCAGCAATATTGGCACTCCCCAGTAGGAGCAGTCCTCCATAGGAATGAATGGAACTCTACAGTATTTCAATTAAATGTTTCAAGGACAAAATTGTAGTGGGGACCGCAAGGTGTGTGTATGTTTGTGTGTGTGTGTGTACAGTAGTATTAGTCATCTCAAAAATGTAGGTGTGATGTTCAGATGTACCGATCCTGTGCAGGTGTTGTTACACATGGTCTGCCACTGCGAGGACGATCAGCTGTCCATCCGGTCTCCCTGTAGCGCTGTCTTAGGGGTGTCACAGTACGGACATTGCAATTTATTGCCCTGGCCACAACTGCAGTCCTCATGCCTCCTTGAAGCATGCCTAAGGCACATTCACGCAGATGAACAGGGACGCTGGGCCTCTTTCTTTTGGTGTTCTTCAGAGTCCGATGAAAGGTCTCTTTAGTGTTCTAAGTTGTCATAACTGTGACCTTAATTGCCTTCCGTCTGTAAGCTGTTAGTGTCTTAACAACCGTTCCACAGGTGCATGTTCATTAATTGTTTATGGTTCAATGAACAAGCATGGGAAACAGTGTTGAAACCCTTTACAATGAAGATCTGTGAAGTTATTTGGATTTTTAAAATGATCTTTGAAAGACAGGGTCCTGAAAAAGGGACGTTTCTTTTTTTGCTGAGTTTAGCTGTGCAGCAACACTCCCCATCCAACCTGACAGAACTTGAGAGGATCTGCATAGAAAAATGGGAGAATCTCCCCAAATACAGATGGGCCAAGCCTGTAGCATCATACCCAAGAAGACTCAAGGCTGTAATAGCTGCCAGAGGTGCTGCAACAAAGTACTGAGTAAAGGGTCTGAATACTTATGTAAATGTAATATTTCTATTTATCAAACATTTCAACAAAAAAAAAACTGTTTTTGCTTTGTTATTAGATTGATGAGGGGGAAAACAATTAAATCAAATTTAGAATGAGGCTGTAACGTAAGAAAATGTGGAAAAGGGGAAGGGGTCTGAATACTTTCAGAATGTTCTGTATTCTGCTACTGTGTACTCTCTGTTTTTTGATGGCCAGAAAACATTCCAATTTGCTCTGTTTGATGGCTGATTCTTTCCAATGGGGTCTGTTTGTGTTTCTGAACATATCCCCAGGACCAGCTTGCTTTGGGGACTCTTCTCCAGGTTCATCTCTCTGTAGGTAATGGCTTTGTTATAGAAGGTTTGGGAATCTCTTCCTTTTAGGTGGTTGTAGAATTTAACGGCTCTTTTCTGGATTTTGATCATTAGTGGGTATCGGCCTAATTCTGATCTGCATGCATTATTTGGTGTTCTACGTTGTACACAGAGGGTTTTTTGCAGTATTCTGCATGCAGTCTCAACTTGGTGTTTGTCCCATTTTGTGAAGTCTTGGTTGGTGATTGAACCCCATACCTCACAACCATAAAGGGCAATGGGTTCGATAACTGATTCAAGTATTTTTTGCCATATCCTAATTGGTTTGTCGAATTTTATGTTCCTTTTGACGGCAGAGAAGGCCCTTCTTCCCTTGTTTCTCGGATCGTTCACAGCTTTGTGGAAGTTACCTGTGGGATTGGTTTTCTCTCTCTCTCTCTCTGTCTCCCTCTCTCTGTCGAAGGCAGTCTCTCTCCTCCGTCTCTCTCTGTCTATCTCTCCCTCTCTCTCTCTCTCTGCCTCGCTCTCTCTTGCACACACTACTATGCGAGGAGACGAGAGGAGGGAAGTGAAAGGATGAAAAAAAGAAAGGGACAAATTAAAGGATGCAAGAGACTGGTAAATAATGAGGGGAGCTGTGTGGGACTTTCAAACAGAGAGAGAGAGAAAAGGGAGGCATTTCCTTCAGTTTAGCTCACCTTCCTCCAAGAAGCCTACTCTTGCTTGAATGTACTGAACCACATACACACTCCAAGAAAACAGGAGGTTGGTAGACTCAATCGATCAGCAGCCAATCAGTGATCAATATCGTATAGTGTTCCATTGTCACTTTAGCCAATTAACAGTGCGTCTATCCACACTGACATACTGACCACTGAACACAGGCACTGGACACAAATATACTGTGGAATAATTCATTCAAATTTACAAAGTGTGTGTTTCTCCCTGTGTGTGACTCCTTGTGTGTGTTTCCCTGTGTGTTTCTCCCTGTGTGTGTTTCCCTGTGTGTCTCACTGTGTGTTTCCCTGTGTGTCTCCCTGTGTGTGTTTCCGTGTGTGTCTCCCTCTGTGTGTCTCCCTGTGTGTGTCTCCCCCTGTGTGTATCTCCCTGTCTGTGTCTCACTGTGTGTGTTTCCCTGTGTGTATCTCCCTCTGTGTTTCTCCCTGTGTGTTTCTATCTGTATGTGTTTCTCCCTGTGTGTTTCTATCTGTGTGTGTTTCTCCCTGTGTGTTTCTATCTGTGTGGATTTCTCCCTGTGTGTTTCCCTGTGTGTGTTTCTCCCTGTGTGTTTCCCTGTATTTGTTTCCCTGTGTGTGTCTTCCTGTGTGTCTCCCTGTGTGTCTCCCTGTGTGTTTCTCCCTGTGTGTATCTCCCTGTGTGTGTCTCACTGTGTGTGTTTCCCTGTGTGTCTCCCTGTGTGTGTTTCCGTGTGTGTCTCCCTCTGTGTGTCTCCCTGTGTGTGTCTCCCTCTGTGTATCTCCCTGTGTGTCTCTCCCTGTCTGTGTCTCACTGTGTGTGTTTCCTTGTGTGTATCTCCCTCTGTGTTTCTCCCTGTGTGTGTCTATCTGTGTGTGTTTCTCCCTGTGTGTTTCTCCCTGTGTATTTCTATCTGTGTGTGTTTCTCCCTGTGTCTTTCTATCTGTGTGTGTTTCTCCCAGTGTGTTCTATCTGTGTGTGTTTCTCCCTGTGTGTTTCTATCTGTGTGTGTTTCTCCCTGTGTGTTTCTATCTGTGTGTGTTTCTCCCTGTGTGTTTCTATCTGTGTGTGTTTCTCTCTGTGTGTTTCTATCTGTGTGTGTTTCTCCCTGTGTGTTTTCCTGTGTGTGTTTCTCCCTGTGTGTGTCCCTGTGTGTATCTCCCTCTGTGTTTCTCCCTGTGTGTTTCTATCTGTGTGTGTTTCTCCCTGTGTGTTTCTATATGTGTGTGTTTCTCCCTGTGTGTTTCTATATGTGTGTGTTTCTCCCTGTGTGTTTCTATCTGTGTGTGTTTCTCCCTGTGTGTTTCGATCTGTGTGTGTTTCTCCCTGTGTGTTTCCTGTGTGTGTTTCTCCCTGTGTGTTTCCCTGTGTGTATCTCCCTCTGTGTTTCTCCCTGTGTGTTTCTATCTGTGTGTGTTTCTCCCTGTGTGTTTCTATCTGTGTGTGTTTCTCCCTGTGTGTTTCTATCTGTGTGTGTTTCTCCCTGTGTGTTTCTATCTGTGTGTGTTTCCCCCTGTGTGTTTTTATCTGTGTGTGTTTCTCCCTGTGTGTTTTCCTGTGTGTATTTCTCCCTGTGTGTTTCCGGGTGTGTTTCTCCCTGTGTGTTTCTATCTGTGTGTGTTTCTCCCTGTGTGTTTCTATATGTGTGTGTTTCTATCTGTGTGTGTTTCTTCTTGTGTGTTTCTCTGTGTGTATTTCCCTCTGTGTTCCTCCCTGTGTGTTTCTATCAGTGTGTTTCTCCCTGTGTGTTTCCTTGTGTGTGTTACCCTCTGTGTTTCTCCCTGTGTGTTTTTATCTGTGTGTGTCTCCCTGTGTGTTTCCCTGTGTGTGTTTCCCTCTGTGTGTTTCCCTCTGTGTGTCTCCCTGTGTGTGTTTCCCTCTGTGTGTCTCCCTGTGTGTGTATCTCCCTGTGTGTATCTCCTTGTGTGTATCTCCCTGTGTGTGTCTCACTGTGTGTGTTTCCCTGTGTGTATCTCCCTCTATGTTTCTCCCTATGTGTGTTTCCCTGTGTGTGTTTCTCCCTGTGTGTGTTTCCCTCTGTGTGTCTCCCTCTGTGTGTCTCCCTGTGTGTGTCCAAGTTTCTGATTCTTCTTAACTGAGCTGTTCCGCACACTGCTGTTCAGTTGGCACTGACACACTTTCAACAGGCTACAACCACCCACAGCCCTGGCACAACACCCTCAGTGTGTGTGTTTGAGTATATGTCAGGGGGTGGGGTCAAGGGGCGGTGCCTGGGCAGGTCCTTCTGATGTGTTCTGACATGAAGAAAGTTACAGCAGGAGTACTGAGTGTGTATGTCTGTATGTATGTATGTATGTATGTATGTATGTATGTATGTATGTATGTATGTATGTATGTATGTGTGTGTGTGTGTGTGTGTGTGTGTGTGTGTGTGTGTGTGTGTGTGTGTGTGTGTGTGTGTGTGTGTGTGTGTGTGTGTGTGTGTGTGTGTGTGTGTGTGTGTGTGTGTGTGTGTGTGTGTGTGTGTGTGTGTGTGTGTGTGTGTGTATGTATGTATGTCTGTGTGTGTGTGTGTGTGTGTGTGTGTGTGTGTGTGTGTGTGTGTGTGTGTGTGTGTGTGTGTGTGTGTGTGTGTGTGTGTGTGTGTGTGTGTGTGTGTGTGTGTGTGTGAGTGAGTGAGTGAGTGAGTGAGTGAGTGAGTGAGTGAGTGAGTGCGTGCGTGCGTGCGTGCGTGTGTTTGTGTATAAGAGTGCTTGTGAGGCAGAGCGAGAGCGAATCTGAGCATGTCGCCTGGGACAACCAGCAGTCCTGAATTACATTTTGGGAGCTGGAAAGAGAGAAAAAAAACCAAAATAATAAAAGAGATGAAAAGCTACAAATGAGAGATTTCCCTCTGAGGGGAAGAGAGGGGGAACCTCTATTTATTTGTCTCTCTCTCTCCCTTTCTGTTCTGAAGGGTTAGAGAAGGGGGAACCTTATAATGGCCCTCAAACATTCAGGTCCCCACTCACCCGTTACGCCTAGTACACCCTAAACAAGATGATTCTGCAGGTTCTCAGCATTTGAGTGTTTACAGAGGGCAAACAGCTGTTTCCCAGATCTGAGTCAGATGCTGCTTTGAAAGAAAAAAGGGAAACAGTGGGTTGCAGAATACCATGTGCCCTGAGATATTAGATCCACCCTTTTCTAACCCCTGGTCGATGGAGCTGGCATCAGTTTAGTCAGTTCTCAAGTTGAAGAATCAGGCCCAGATTACTCCATTAGGAGAGGATGAAATGGTTACAGTATTATTACCACAGAGTTCTTCTGGCTAGACCTCACCCAGCCCACGGTGGAAGGAACAACCATGTATGGGCTTTCAGGAAGTAAAGGGATGAGTGAACGTTCCATGTTCACCATAGTAACAGGATGTGGGGATATGGGCCATCCAAGTCCACACTAACGAAAAGCATAAGGGTATATAATATTTCTGGAGAGGCTGTGGTGATCTGCCAACTTCAGGAGACTGATGGGAGTCAATAGCGCAAGAGAATGTCTAGTCTTCTCTCCTTGGCTTACTGATATGGACATATCTACCTCAATAACCTCATACCCCTGCACATGGACTGGTACCCCGTCTGTGTAGCCCAGTTACCGCTACTCCTTTTCTATTTATTCCTCGTCTTATTCTTTTTCTATTATTTATTAAAAAATTGTCTCTGTGTTGTTGGGAAGGGCCCATAATAATTTCACTGTTAGAGAGACACAGAGTGAAAGAGAGAGAGAAATCTGACCAGAGTACCTTCTTCCATATGTTTGGGGAGTCTCCCACATGCCTTTTGGCGAACACCAAACGTGTTTGCTTATTTTTTCTTTAAGCAATGTCTTAAAATTCAAACACAAAGTTTCAGATATTTTTTTATAACCCAACCCTGATTTGTACTTCTCCACAACTCTGTCTCTGATCTGTTTAGAGAGCTCCTTGGTCTTCATGGTGCCACTTGCTTGGTGGTGCCCCTTGCTTGGTGGTGTTGCAGACTCTGGGGCCTTTCAGAACAGGTGTATATATACACTGAGATCATGTGACACTTAGATTGAACACAGGTGGACTTTATTTAACAAATTATGAGACTTCTAAAGGTAATTGGTTGCACCAGATCTTATTTAGGCGCTTCATAGCAAAGGAGGTGAATACATGCGCACGCACCACTTATCAGTTTGGGTTTTTTTTTCGTTTTTTTTAAACAAGTAAAACAATATATTTAACTTCACCAATTTGGACTATTTTGTGTATGTCCATCACATGAAATCCAAATAAAAATCCATTTAAATTACAGGTTGCAATACAACAAAATAGGAAAAACTTCAAGGGGGATGAATACTTTTGCAAGGCACTGAATTTCCCGTGACTGTGCCTCAAAACCAAATGTTTTCCTGGCTCACCACTCCACCCTGGACTTGAACAGTCTCTATGACCAGGTCCACCTGTACAAGGCAGCAGTGCTCACCACTCCACCCTGGACTTGAACAGTCTCTATGACCAGGTCCACCTGTACAAGGCAGCAGTGCTCACCACTGCACCCTGGACTTGAACAGTCTCTATGACCAGGTCCACCTGTACAAGGCAGCAGTGCTCACCACTCCACCCTGGACTTGAACAGTCTCTATGACCAGGTCCACCTGTACAAGGCAGCAGTGCTCACCACTCCACCCTGGACTTGAACAGTCTCTATGACCAGATCCACCTGTACAAGGCAGCAGTGCTCACCACTCCACCCTGGACTTGAACAGTCTCTATGACCAGGTCCACCTATACAAGGTAGCAGTGCTCACCACTCCACCCTGGACTTGAACAGTCTCTATGACCAGGTCCACCTCTACAAGGCAGCAGTGCCCAACTTCGCCTGGACTCTAAAGGATATGGATCTCAAACACAGCCCCAAAACTTCACACAGGAGCAACAGATCAATAGACACCCCGCCCAGACCAGCGAGACACTATCCCAGACCTGCGGCACCCCACCCCCACCCCCCCGTACCTACACATAGAGAACCCCAGCCAAGAGGACCTACATCCAGACCACAACACCCCAGCCACGTACACACCCCCACCCCAACCAATCAACACCCCTCCAAGTCAACCATGCCCACACCCCATTTAGGCCCCCTCAGATCAGACCCATGCCCTTCCTGCCCACCCCATGCATCCCATTCCCTCAAAGAGGGCCTCAACATGGAAGTCACACATACGCTCAGGCCGTGAGCGAGCAAATAGGCCCAACCCCCACTCTTACACTAGCCTAAGCTAGTGTACCAGATGCTCAGCAGGCTCTGCTCACACTTTAACAACATTGGACACTTTATGGAACACAAAGCCTTCACTATCTCACCCTGGAATATACAAGGCCTGAGGTCATCTGCCTTTCGCCTAAAGAGCAGGAACCTGGACTTCACCAAAGAAATCGGAAATACACACATTGTCATCCTACAAGAAACCTGGTATAGAGGAGACAGGCCCACTGGTTGCCCTCTAGGTTACAGAGAGCTGGTAGGGCCATCCACCAAACTACCAGGTGTGAAACAGGGAAGGGACTTAGGGGGTATGCTAATTTGGTGTAGAGCAGACCTAACTCACTCCATTAAATTAATCAGAACAGGAACATTTTAGATTTGGCTAGAAATTCAAAAGAAAATGATCTTAACAGAGAAAAATGTCCTCCTGTGTCCCCCCACTATAATCCCCATACTTTAATGAAGACAGCTTCTTCATCCTGGAGGGGGAAATCAATCATTTGGGGTGGCAGGGTAGCCTAGTGGTTAGAGTGTTGGACTAGTAACCGAAAGGTTGCAAGTTCATATCCCTGAGCTGACAAGGTACAAATCTGTCATTTTGCCCCTGAACAAGGCAGTTAACCCACTGTTCCTAGGCCGTCATTGAAAATAAGAATTTGTTCTTAACTACCATGCCTAGTTAAATAAAGATAAAATACAACATTTCCAGGGACATGTACTAGTCTGTGGCAACCTAAATGCCAGAACCGGATGAGAACCTGAAACTCTCAGACAAACACCTGCCTGCAGGTGACAGCATTCCCTCCCCCATATGCCCCCCTAGGCACAACTATGACAACATAACCAACAAAATGGGTCACAACTCCGGTAGCTCTGTCGCACGCAGGTATGCACATAGTAAATGGTAGTATTCGAGGGGACTCCTATGGTAGGTACACCTATAGCTCATCTCTTGGCAGTAGTACTGTAGACTACTTTATCACTGACCTCAACCCAGAGTCTCTCAGAGCATTCACAGTCAACCCACTGACACCCCTATCAGATCACAGTCTACTTTGATGAGGCATCAAAGCCAAAGGAACTGAGTAATATTAACTTCTTAAGGCTAGGGGGCAGTATTTGGAAGTTCGGACTGATGACCCCAATTACTGCCATGGGATATACATCAACAGCAACCTTGGGAAAATCCTCTGCATTATCATTAACAGCAGACTCGTACATTTCCTTAGTGAAAACAATGTACTGAGCAAATGTCAAATTGGCTTTTGACCAAATTATTGAACGACAGACCACGTATTAACCTGCACACCCTAATTGACAAACAAACAAACCCAAACAAAGGCAATGTCTTCTCATGCTTTGTTGATTTCAAAAAAGCCTTCAACTCAATTTGGCATGAGGGTCTGCTATACAAGTTGATGGAAAGTGGTGTTGGGGGAAAACATACAACATTATAAAATCCATGTACACAAACAACAAGTGTGGAGTTAAAATAGGCAAAAAACAAACATATTTCTTCCCACAGGCCCGTGGGGTGAGACAGGAATGCAGCTTAAGACCCATCCTCTTCAACATATATATCAACGAATTGGCGATGGCACTAGAAAAGTCTGCAGCACCCGGCCTCACCCCACTAGAATCTGAAGTCAAATGTCTACTGTATGCTGATGATCTGGTGCTTCAGTCACCAACCAAGGAGGGCCTATTGCAGCACTTAGATCTTCTGCACAAATTCTGCCAGACCAAAAGGAAAATAAAATTAGACATATCAATTAGGATCTTTCTAAAAATACTTCAATCATTTATAGAACCCATTGCCCTTTATGGTTGTGAGGTCTGGGGTCCGATCACCAACCAAGACTTCACAAAATGGGACAAACACCAAATTGAGACTCTGCACGCAGAGTTATTAGAGACACATATTTCCCTCAGATTACACAGATTCACAAAGAATTTGATAACAAACCCGATTTTGATAAACTCCCACATCTACTGGGTGAAATACCACAGTGTGCCATCACAGCAGCAAGATTTGTGACCTGTTGCCACAAGAAAAAGGCAACCAGTGAAGAACAAACGCCATTGTAAATACAACCCATATTTATGCTTGTTTATTTTCCCTTTTGTACTGTAACTATTTATACATCGTTACAACAATGTATATGCATTAATATGGCATTTGTAATGTCTTTATTATTTTGGAACTTCTGTGATTGTAATGCTTACTATTCATTTTTGTTGTTTATTTCACTTTTGTATATTATCTACTTCACTTGCTTTGGCAATGTTAACCTATGTTTCCCATGCCAATAAAGTACCTTGAATTGAAATTTAATTGAAATGAGAGATAGTGAAAGAGAGAGAGACAGAGACAGAGAGAGAGATATATACAGAGAGAGAGAGAGAGAGAGAGAGAGAGAGAGAGAGAGAGAGAGACCTGGGCCCTGACAGTAAATCTCAGTAAGACCAAACTAATGGTGTTCCAAAAAAGGTCCAGTCACCAGGACCACAAATACAAATTCCATCTAGGCACTGTTGCCCTAGAGCACACAAAAAACTATACATACCTTGGCCTAAACATCAGCGCCACAGGTAACTTCCACAAAGCTGTGAACGATCTAAGACACAAGGCAAGAAGGGCATTCTATGCCATCAAAAGGAACATACATTTCAACATACCAATTAGGATTTGGCTAAAAATACTTGAATCAGTCATAGAGCCCATTGCCCTTTATGGTTGTGAGGTCTGGGGTCCGCTCACCAACCAAGACTTCACAAAATGGGACAAACACCAAATTGAGACTCTGCACGCAGAATTCTGCAAAAATATCCTCTGTGTACAACGTAGAACACCAAATAATGCATGCAGAGCAGAATTAGGCCAATACCCACTAATTATCAAAATCCAGAAAAGAGCCGTTAAATTCTATAATCACCTAAAAGGAAGCGATTCCCAAACCTTCCATAACAAAGCCATCACCTACAGAGAGATGAACCTGGAGAAGAGTCCCCTAAGCAAGCTGGTCCTGGGGCTCTGTTCACAAACACAAACACACCCTACAGAGCCCCAGGACAGCAGCACAATTAGACCCAACCAAATCATGAGAAAACAAAAAGAGAATTACTTGACACATTGGAAAGAATTAACAAAAAAACAGAGCAAACTAGAATGCTATTTGGCCCTAAACAGAGAGTACACAGCGGCAGAATACCTGACCACTGTGACTGACCCAAAATTAAGGAAAGCTTTGACTATGTACAGACTCAGTGAGCATAGCCTTGCTATTGAGAAAGGCCTCCGTAGGCAGACATGGCTCTCAAGAGAAGACAGGCTATGTGCTCACTGCCCACAAAATGAGGTGGAAACTGAGCTGCACTTCCTAACCTCCTGCCCAATGTATGACCATATTAGAGAGACATATTTCCATCAGATTACACAGATCCACAAAGAATTCGAAAACAAATCCAATTTTGATAAACTCCCATATCCACTGGGTGAAATTCCACAGTGTGCCATCACAGCAGCAAGATTTGTGACCTGTTGCCACGAGAAAAGGGCAACCAGTAAAGAACAAACACCATTGTAAATACAACCCATATTTATGCTTATTTATTTTATCTTGTGTCCTTTAATTATTTGTACATTGTTAAAACACTGTATATATATAATATGACATTTGTAATGTCTTTATTGTTTTGAAACTTCTGTATGTGTAATGTTTACTGTTCATTTTTATTGTTTATTTCACTTTATATATTCACTTTATATATTATCTACCTCACTTGCTTTGGCAATGTTAACACGTTTTCCATGCCAATAAAGCCCTTGAATTGAATTGAATTGAGAGAGAGAGAGAGAGAGAGGAGAGAGACAGAGTGAGAGAGAGGAGAGGGAGAGACACAGAGTGAGAGAGAGAGAGAGAGAGAGAGAGAGAGAGGAGAGAGACAGAGTGAGAGAGAGGAGAGGGAGAGACACAGAGTGAGAGAGAGAGAGAGAGAGAGAGAGAGAGAGAGAGAGACAGACAGAACAAACCCTGTACCCACCTACGCACTCTAGGAGCCCTAAATCTACACGCCAAGCATCAGTGTGTGTGTGTGTGTGTGTGTGTGTGTGTGTGTGTGTGTGCGTGCGTGTGCGTGTGTGTGTGTGTGTTGTGGTTTATACATGCAGCACTTTGCTTTACCTAAATAGACTGTTAACGGCTCTCTGCACAGGTGTCAGTGTGTTTGCACTATATCTACACCAAGCATCAGCGTGTGTGTGTGTGTGGGGGGGGACGAATAGCATGAGCACGAGAGCAAATAGGAGATGGAGAGCATATGAGTGAAAGATTGAGTAAAAAGAGAGTGGGAGCAATAGGGAGACGAGAGAGAGAACCTTACCTAACCTACCCTCATCTCATCTATACATAACCTATTCAATCTAGTCCATTATATATTCCTGCCCTGGAAATATTTACATGGGAACTTCCTGATAATAAATGCATTATTGAAGAGAGAGGGAGAGAGACAGAGAGACAGAGAGAGAGAGATAGTTAGTAGTTACTGTATTCCTGACTGCTATTCTTTCTTTTTGCAACATGAAATCACTATCAGTTAGCATGTGGAACGTTCAGGGCCTAAACTCATCAACCTTTGGACTGAAGAGTTTAGCACAGGAGTTCTACAAAAATCTTAAAGATGTTGACGTAATCATTCTGCAGGAGACATGGTGTAAGGCAGACATTGTCACTCACTGTCCCACAGGCTATAGAGAGGTAATTGTGCCATCACAGAAACACAGCTCTTTCAATAGAGGCAGTGACTCTGGAGGATTGATCATTTCGTACAAATCCGAACTACAAAATCAAATTGATCCCCTCAAAATGGGTAAATATCCCATTTGGTTAAAACTGAAAGCAGAAAAAGAGTTGCGCAATATGTTCACCAAAATAATACCAAAATATATGCTTGCTTTATCAACTTCCAAAAAGCATTTGATTCTATTTGGCATACAGGACTGTTCTACAACGTTATTGAACGTGGTGTAGGGGGTAAAACATATGACACAATTAAATCAATGTATACTGGCAATACATGCAGCATTAAAATTGGCAAGAAGATAACAGAATTCTTTCACCAGGGGCGGGGCCTTCGCCAGGGTTACAATCTGAGCCCTGCAATCTTCAATATTTACATCAACAAATTAGTCACTATTCTAAAAAAAAATCCTCAGTCCCTGGTGTTAGTCTCCACAATTCAGAGGTTAAATGCCTATTCATCGCATATTACCTATGCCTGCTGTTACCCACAGCACATGTCCTACAGCAGAGCCTGGACCTGCTAGAGCAGGACTGCCAGACCTGGGCCCTGGCAGTAAACCCCAAAAATACTAAAATAATGATTTTCCAGAGAAGATCCAGATCTCAGGGAATTAGACCAATTGGTACAAAATATATAGAGTACTGCACACACTACAATTACTTAGGTTTAAAAATAAGCTCAACTGGACACCTTAATGAAGCAGTGAATGAACTGAGAGAGAAAGCACGCAGGGCATTCTATACCATTAAAAAACAAATTCAAATTGAAATAACTATTCAAATTAGGCTAAAACTAATTGAATGTGTTATTGAAGCAATTGCACCTTATGCCCGCGAGGTGTGGGGTCCACTTGCAAAACAAGATTTCATCAAATGGGACAAACACCCCATTGAAACCCTACATGCAGAGTTCTGTAAGATTCTCCTACATGTCCAGAGGAAAACTACAAACAACGCATGCAGGGCAGAATTAGGCCAATATCCACTAATAATAAAAACAAAAAAAAGAGCAATTAAGTTTTGAAAACATCTAAAATACAGTGACCCCCTCTCATATCATTACCAAGCCATGCAATGCCAAGACCTGAGCAAAGAAAAGAGTCCCCTAATCCAGCTGGTCCTGGGGCTGAGTTCACAAACCTGTTCTACTAACACACTGAAGCCTCAGGACCAGAACATCCTGTCAGGTGCGTGAATGAGGACCCAAAAGCGAATTAACAAAACAGAGTTTCTTTAATGACGAAACACATGTAGGCTCAGATGGACAGGCAGATTCCGACAGGACAGGACAAGGTTAGATGAACTGGCAGATTCCGACAGGACAGGACAAGGTTGCAGCAAACACGACGATAGTCTGGTTCAGGCATGAGAAACACAAACGAGAATCCGACAAAGACAGAAGCAGGAACAGAGAGAGATATAGAGACCTAATCAGAGGGAAAAAGGGAACAGGTGGGAAAAGGGGTGAACGAGGTAGTTAGAGGAGACAAGGAACAGCTGGGGGAAGGAGGGTAAGAAAAGGTAACCTAATACGACCAGCAGAGGGAGACAGGGTGAAGAGAAAGAACAGGAACAAGACACAACATGACAATACATGACAGTACCCCCCCACTCACCGAGCGCCTCCTGGCGCACTCGAGGAGGAAACCTGGCGGCAACGGAGGAAATCATCGATCAGCGAACGGTCCAGCACGTCCCGAGAGGGAACCCAACTCCTTTCCTCAGGACCGTACCCCTCCCAATCCACTAGGTACTGATGACCACGGCCCCGAGGACGCATGTCCAAAATCTTACGGACCCTGTAGATAGGTGCGCCCTCGACAAGGATGGGGGGGGGGGAAGACGAGCGGGAGCGCGAAGAACGGGCTTAACACAGGAGACATGGAAGACCGGGTGGACGCGACGAAGATATCGCGGAAGAAGAAGTCGCACTGCGACAGTATTAATGATCTGAGAAATACGGAACGGACCAATGAACCGCGGGGTCAACTTGCGAGAAGCTGTCTTAAGGGGAAGGTTCTGAGTGGAGAGCCAAACTCTCTGACCGCGACAATATCTAGGACTCTTAGTTCTACGCTTATTAGCGGCTCTCACAGTCTGCCCCCTATAACGGCAAAGTGCAGACCTGACCCTCTTCCAGGTGTGCTCGCAACGTTGGACAAAAGCCTGAGCGGAGGGGACGCTGGACTCGGCGAACTGAGACGAGAACAGCGGAGGCTGGTACCCGAGGCTACTCTGAAAAGGAGATAGCCCGGTCGCAGACGAAGGAAGCGAGTGTTAAATGCCGTCTTCCACTCGTCCCCCTCCCTGATGCGCACGAGATGGTAAGCGTTACGAAGGTCCAACTTAGTGAAAAACCTGGCTCCCTGCAGGATCTCGAAGGCTGAAGACATAAGAGGAAGCGGATAACGATTCTTCACTGTTATGTCATTCAGCCCTCGATAATCTATGCAGGGACGCAGAGACCCGTCCTTCTTCTTGACAAAAAAAACCCCCGCTCCGGCGGGAGAGGAGGAGGGGACTATGGTACCGGCGTCAAGAGCTACAGACAAATAATCTTCGAGAGCCTTACGTTCGGGAGCCGACAGAGAGTATAGTCTACCCCGGGGGGGAGTGGTTCCCGGAAGGAGATCAATACTACAATCATACGACCGGTGTGGAGGAAGAGAGGTGGCCCTGGACCGACTGAACACCGTGCGCAGATCGTGATATTCCTCCGGCACCCCTGTCAAATCACCAGGCTCCTCCTGTGAAGAAGAGACAGAGGAAACAGGAGGGATAGCAGACATTAAACATTTCACATGACAAGAGACGTTCCAGGAGAGGATAGAATTACTAGACCAATTAATAGAAGGATTATGACAAACTAGCCAGGGATGGCCCAAAACAACAGGTGTAAAAGGTGAACGAAAAATCTAAAAAGAAATGGTTTCGCTATGATTACCAGAGACAGTGAGGGTTAAAGGTAGCGTCTCACGCTGAATCCTGGGGAGAGGACTACCATCCAAAGCGAACAAGGCCGTGGGCTCCCTTAACTGTCTGAGAGGAATGTCATGTTCCCGAGCCCAGGTCTCGTCCATAAAACAGCCCTCCGCCCCAGAGTCTATCAAGGCACTGCAGGAAGCTGACGAACCGGTCCAGCGTAGATGGACCGACAAGGTAGTGCAGGATCTTGAAGGAGAGACAGGAGTAGTAGCGCTCACCAGTAGCCCTCCGCTTACTGATGAGCTCTGGCTTTTACTGGACATGAAGTGACAAAATGACCAGCGGAACCGCAATAGAGACAGAGGCGGTTGGTGATTCTCCGTTCCCTCTCTTTAGTCGAGATGCGGATACCTCCCAGCTGCATAGGCTCAGCACCCGAGCCGGCAGAGGAAGATGGTAGTGATGCGGAGAGGGGGGCAACGGAGAACGCGAGCTCCTTTCCACGAGCTCGGTGACGAAGATCAACCCGTCGCTCTATGCGAATAGCGAGTTCAATCAAGGAATCCACGCTGGAAGGAACCTCCCGGGAGAGAATCTCATCCTTTACCTCCGCGCGGAGACCCTCCAGAAAACGAGCGAGCAAAGCCGGCTCGTTCCAGTCACTGGAGGCAGCAAGAGTGCGAAACTCAATAGAGTAGTCTGTTATGGATCGATTACCTTGACGTATTGAAGACAGGACCCTGGAAGCTTCCTCCCCAAAAACAGATCGATCAAAAACCCGTATCATCTCCACCTTAAAGTCCTGATACTGGTTAGTACACTCAGCCCTTGCCTCCCAGATTGCCGTGCCCCACTCACGAGCCCGTCCAGTAAGGAGAGATATGACGTAGGCGATACGAGCAGTGCTCCTGGAGTAAGTGTTGGGCTGGAGAGAAAACACAATATCACACTGGGTGAGGAACGAGCGGCATTCAGTGGGCTCCCCAGAGTAACACGGCGGGTTATTGATTCTGGGCTCCGGAGATTCGAAAGCCCTGGAAGTGGCCGGTGGATCGAGGCGGAGATGGTGAACCTGTTCTGTGAGGTTGGAGACTTGGGCGGCCAGGGTCTCAACGGCATGTCGAGCAGCAGACAATTCCTGCTCGTGTCTGCCTAGCATCGCTCCCTGGATCTCGACGGCTGAGTGGAGAGGATCCGAAGTCGCTGGGTCCATTCTTGGTCGGATTCTTCTGTCAGGTGCGTGAATGAGGACCCAAAAGCGAATTAACAAAACAGAGTTTCTTTAATGACGAAACACATGTAGGCTCAGATGGACAGGCAGATTCCGACAGGACAGGACAAGGTTAGATGAACTGGCAGATTCCGACAGGACAGGACAAGGTTGCAGCAAACATGACGATAGTCTGGTTCAGGCATGAAAAACACAAACGAGAATCCGACAAAGAAAGAAGCAGGAACAGAGAGAGATATAGAGACCTAATCAGAGGGAAAAAGGGAACAGGTGGGAAAAGGGGTGAACGAGGTAGTTAGAGGAGACAAGGAACAGCTGGGGGAAGGAGGGTAAGAAAAGGTAACCTAATACGACCAGCAGAGGGAGACAGGGTGAAGAGAAAGAACAGGAACAAGACACAACATGACAATACATGACACATCCAATCATTCAGAATTAAACAAATTACAACACAATCAAAACAAAACTACATTTCTTATTGGGAAACACAAGCACAAAGCAAAATGCTGTGCTATCTGGCCCTAAATCGACAGTACGCCGTGGCTAACTATTTGACCATGGTTACTGATCAAAACCTTAGAAAAACCTTACAGGCTCAGGTAACACAGCCTTGCCATTGAGAAGGGTAGACACAGGAAAACCTGGCTCCGTGTAGAGGAAAGGCTGTGCAACCACTGCACAAAAGCAGAACCTGAGACGGAGCTGCATTTCCTGACAAAATGTAAAAAAATATTTAACAATTAGAGAGTGTCATTTCCCCAAATTTGAAACTCTTATTCAAGGTTTCAAAGACCTCTCTGATGAGAGTAGGCTACCCGTCCTGTTGGGGGAGGACGCAGAGAGCTGTGGGTTGGCAGCGCACTACATTGCTGCCTGCCATAAGATGAGGGACAGTGTCTGACAGACCAATCAACCTGCCTCTACTATGTCATCTACTAAATGCTTATTGTTATTGTTCAATGTATGGTTATTTTGACCCTTGGTTATTGTTGTTACTTTTGTCCCGTTGACAATTTTGATTCTTATCATTTTCATATCGTAAATATCCAAAGTAAGCTTTGGCAATATGAACATTGTTACATCATGCCAATAAGGCAAATTGAATTGGAGAGAGAGAGAGAGAGAGAGAGAGAGAGAGAGAGGGGAAGAAAAAGAGAGAGAGAGAGATAAAAGACTACCAGAACCCACTGGATTCTCCAATTACATTGAATGAGTTACAGGACAAAATAAAAACCCTCCAACCCAAAAAGGCCTGTGGTGTTGATGGTATCCTCAATGGAATGATCAAATATACAGACAACAAATTCCAACTGGCTATACTAAAACTCTTTAACATCATCCTTAGCTCTGGAATCTTCCCCAATATTTGGAACCAAGGACTGATCACACCAATCCACAAAAGTGGAGACAAATTTGACTCCAATAACTACCGTGGAATATGCGTCAACAGTAACCTTGGGAAAATCCTCTGCATTATCATTAACAGCAGACTCGTACATTTCCTCAATGAAAACAATGTACTGAGCAAATGTCAAATTGGCTTTTTACCAAATTACCGTACAACAGACCATGTATTCACCCTGCACACCCTAATTGACAACCAAACAAACCAAAACAAAGGCAAAGTCTTCTCATGCTTTGTTGATTTAAAAAAAGCCTTCGAATCAATTTGGCATGAGGGTCTGCTATACAAACTGATGGAAAGTGGTGTTGGGGGTAAAACATACGACATTATAAAATCCATGTACAAAAACAACAAGTGTGCGGTTAAAATTGGCAAAAAACACACACATTTCTTCACACAGGGTCATGGGGTGAGACAGGGATGCAGCTTAAGCCCCACCCTCTTTAACATATATATCAACGAATTGGCGCGGGAACTAGAAAAGTCTGCAGCACCCGGCCTCACCCTACTAGGATCCGAAGTCAAATGTCTACTGTTTACTGATGATCTGGTGCTTCTGTCACCAACCAAGGAGGGGCTACAGCAGCACCTAGATCTTATGCACAGATTCTGTCAGACCTGGGCCCTGACAGTAAATCTCAGTAAGACCAAAATAATGGTGTTCCAAAAAAGGTCCAGTCACCAGGACCACAAATACAAATTCCATCTAGACACTGTTGCCCTAGAGCACACAAAAAACGATACATACCTTGGCCTAAACATCAGCGCCACAGGTAACTTCCACAAAGCTGTGAACGATCTGAGAGACAAGGCAAGAAGGGAATTCTATGCCATCAAAAGGAACATACATTTCAACATACCAATTAGGATTTGGCTAAAAATACTTGAATCAGTCATAGAGCCCATTGCCCTTTATGGTTGTGAGGTCTGGGGTCCGCTCACCAACCAAGACTTCACAAAATGGGACAAACACCAAATTGAGACTCTGCACGCAGAATTCTGCAAAAATATCCTCCGTGTACAACGTAGAACACCAAATAATGCATGCAGAGCAGAATTAGGCCAATACCCACTAATTATCAAAATCCAGAAAAGAGCCGTTAAATTCTATAACCACCTAAAAGGAAGCGATTCCCAAACCTTCCATAACAAAGCCATCACCTACAGAGAGATGAACCTGGAGAAGAGTCCCCTGAGCAAGCTGGTCCTGTCTGTACATAGTCAAAGCTTTCCTTAATTTTGGGTCAGTCACAGTGGTCAGGTATGCTGCCGCTGTGTACTCTCTGTTTAGGGCCAAATAGCATTCTAGTTTGCTCTGTTTTTTTGTTAATTCTTTCCAATGTGTCAAGTAATTCTCTTTTTGTTTTCTCATGATTTGGCTGGGTCTAATTGTGCTGCTGTCCTGGGGCTCTGTAGGGTGTGTTTGTGTTTGTGAACAGAGCCTTTAAGAAATGGCTTTCTTCTTGCCACTCTTCCACAAAGGCCAGATTTGTGCAATAACCGACTGATTGTTGTCCTATGGACAGAGTCTCCCACCTCAGCTGTAGATCTCTGCAGTTCATCCAGAGTGATCATGGGCCTCTTGGCTGCATCTCTGATCAGTCTTCTCCTTGTATGAGCTGAAAGTTTAGAGGGACGGCCAGGTCTTGGTAGATTTGCAGTGGTCTGATACTCCTTCCATTTCAATATTATCGCTTGCACAGTGCTCCTTGGGATGTTTAAAGCTTGGGAAATATTTTTGTATCCAAATCCGGCTTTAAACTTCTTCACAACAGTATCTCGGACCTGCCTGGTGTGTTCCTTGTTCTTCATGATGCTCTCTGCGCTTTTAACGGACCTCTGAGACTATCACAGTGCAGGTGCATTTATACGGAGCCTTGATTACACACAGGTGGATTGTATTTATCATCATTAGTCATTTAGGTCAACATTGGATCATTCAGAGATCCTCACTGAACTTATGGAGAGAGTTTGCTGCACTGAAAGTAAAGGGGCTGAATAATTTTGCACGGCCAATTTTTCAGTTTTTGATTTGTTAAAAAAGTTTGAAATATCCAATAAATGTCGTTCCACTTCATGATTGTGTTCCACTTGTTGTTGATTCTTCACAAAAAAATACAGTTTTATATATTTATGTTTGAAGCCTGAAATTTGGCAAAAGGTCGCAAAGTTCAAGGGGGCCGAATACTTTCGCACGGCACTGTAATATGACATTTGTAATGTCTTTATTGTTTTGAAACTTCTGTATGTGTAATGTTTACTGTTAATTTTTATTGTTTATTTCACTTTATATATTCACTTTATATATTATCTACCTCACTTGCTATGGCAATGTTACAGTTTTTTTTGATTGCTAAACGACAGTGGACACGACTGGAGTCACATGTGCAAAACTCTAACTACAGTCTGCACAGCAGCAGTTCATGTGGACCAAACTCTAGTTCGTTTTTCATTGCTTGAACACAGTTTTCAAAACTCTACACACTTATCCCATGACTTTAACCACAACCTGCACAACACTGTGGATTTACAGCACTTTGTTCAAATGCTAACACACTGCTGTCAAAACTGTGAACCACACATTCAAAACGGAATAGATTTCAGCCTTGTGCCTTTCAAACACTGCTGATTGCAATTTCAGCTGAAAGGCTAAGCAGGTGTCTTGTTTTAGACTTGTTAGTGAAAACACACACATATTACAGTATATATAGGTAGAGCTCAGAAAGACTCATTTTGGAAATGGAACAAGGAAGATGGGTTCGTGGAGGGAGAAGGGTGGCAGGGAGAGGGCGGATGCATGGAGGAAGACAAAGAAGACAAAGAGCTGTTATTTCAGATGAAATAAGGGCTACACTTATAGACCATGTCGTGAACCATGGTCTCTCATTGAGAGAGGCAGGGTTGAGGGTGCAACCCAATCTGCAAAGATCCACAGTGGCATCTGTAATGCGAATTTTCCATCATGCAAACAGGTGAGAGTTACATCCTTACAGTAAATGAAAACATTACAGGAATCTATTTTGTATTGCAATTATAGAATATTTACACAGATATATATTACAGTAAGTTAAACTGTAAAATATATTTTTACAACAGGACCCAAAGGCTGCCCCCAACAGGGGGAAGAGGAAAAATATTTTCAGATGTGCAGGAAAATGCTATTGTTGACATGGTTGTTGTCAACAATGCAATAAAACTGCGGGAGATTCAAGATAGAGTGCTGGCTGATAATGATATATTTGAAAATGTTAATTCTGTCAGCACAACAACTATTGCTCGAGTCCTAAAGAAACACCAAGTTACAATGAAACAGTTATACACTGTACCGTTCGAGAGAAACAGTGAACGGGTAAAATAGCAAAGATACCAATATGTCCAGGTAAGACTTCTGAGGTTACGTACACAGCTATACAAAATATTTACAGTAAAAAAAAACACTAGCATTTCTACAGTAAAACTGTGCACTTACTGTTTTTCAGAGAGTAATGGAGGTGGAAGCACTGGAAAGACCACATTCATTTGGATTTATCGATGAAGCTGGATTTAACCTTGCCAAAACACGGCGCAGAGGAAGGAATGTTATAGGTCAAAGGGCCACTGTGGAGGTTCCAGGCCAAAGGGGAGGAAATATCACCATGTGTGCTGCAATGGCCAATGATGGTTTGCTTCTCAACACACCACTCATTGGCCCATACAACACAGAAAGGCTTATAGCTTTCCTAGAACAGCTCTATGCTCAGCTAGTGCCAGCAGAACAGGGGGAGCCAGTAAGAAACCCCCAAGTTTTTGTCATAGTTTGCTATAACGTTGCTTTTCACCACTCTGCAGCTGTCACAGATTGGTTTGCAGCACATCACAGATTTATGGTCTTGTACCTGCTTGCATATTCACCCTTCCTCAACCCAATAGAGGAGTTTTTCTCTGCCTGGAGGTGGAAAGTGTTTGGTCACCACCCACATGACCAAATG
>NC_143044.1:40660000-40680000 GCF_057628025.1 Oncorhynchus mykiss
AAACAGACACAAACAAGCTTTGAAGAGCAAAGGGCACACTGTTGCTTTTCAGCCGTTCAAGAAGAATTGGTTGAAAAAGCCATGTACGAATAAAAGTAGGACGGAGGAACAGAGGATTTGTGTGTGTTGTTGCTGAGGTTGGAGCCACCAGTGTGTGTGTGTTGTTGATGAGGTTGGAGCCACCAGTGTGTGTGTGTTGTTGATGAGGTTGGAGCCACCAGTGTGTGTGTGTGTTGTTGCTGAGGTTGGAGCCACCAGTGTGTGTGTGTTGTTGCTGAGGTTGGAGCCACCAGTGTGTGTGTGTTGTTACTGAGGTTGGAGCCACCAGTGTGTGTGTGTTGTTGCTGAGGTTGGAGCCACCAGTGTGTGTGTGTTGTTGATGAGGTTGGAGCCACCAGTGTGTGTGTGTTGTTGCTGAGGTTGGAGCCACCAGTGTGTGTGTGTTGTTACTGAGGTTGGAGCCACCAGTGTGTGTGTGTTGTTGCTGAGGTTGGAGCCACCAGTGTGTGTGTGTTGTTGCTGAGGTTGGAGCCACCAGTGTGTGTGTGTTGTTGCTGAGGTTGGAGCCACCAGTGTGTGTGTGTTGTTACTGAGGTTGGAGCCACCAGTGTGTGTGTGTTGTTGATGAGGTTGGAGCCACCAGTGTGTGTGTGTTGTTGATGAGGTTGGAGCCACCAGTGTGTGTGTGTTGTTGCTGAGGTTGGAGCCACCAGTGTGTGTGTGTTGTTGCTGAGGTTGGAGCCACCAGTGTGTGTGTGTTGTTACTGAGGTTGGAGCCACCAGTGTGTGTGTGTTGTTGATGAGGTTGGAGCCACCAGTGTGTGTGTGTTGTTGATGAGGTTGGAGCCACCAGTGTGTGTGTGTTGTTGATGAGGTTGGAGCCACCAGTGTGTGTGTGTTGTTGATGAGGTTGGAGCCACCAGTGTGTGTGTGTTGTTGATGAGGTTGGAGCCACCAGTGTGTGTGTGTTGTTGCTGAGGTTGGAGCCACCAGTGTGTGTGTGTTGTTGATGAGGTTGGAGCCACCAGTGTGTGTGTGTTGTTACTGAGGTTGGAGCCACCAGTGTGTGTGTGTGTTGTTGCTGAGGTTGGAGCCACCAGTGTGTTTTCAGGGAGTGTGGTTGAAGGAGCTACAAATCTTAGAATGCAGCCGGTCGCTGTTAGGCGAGATTGGTGTGTCTGTCTGTCTGTCTGTCTGTCTGTCTGTCTGTCTGTCTGTCTGTCTGTCTGTCTGTCTGTCTGTCTGTCTGCTGTGGCATCACCACACTCCTACTCTCTGAGATAAAGCTTTTTAAAGAACACTCTGCCTTTGACCTAAATGAGTCTGTCTCTGCTCTCTGCCTCCAGGGATGTGACTTATGAAGTTCTGGAGATGCTACTTTATGGGCCTTGGATGAAAACCAAAGTCTTGTCAGTGGTGCAACAGGGTGTTCGGCTCTGATAGCACGACTGAGCACCGAAGGATATAACAGGGAGAAAGAAACTACAAAAGAACCAGTCATGAAGAGGACTGTGTCAACTGATTCTCTTTCCTCTCATTTCTCTCCCTGTTCTCCTCAAAACAACCATTGACATGCCAAAGCATAATAGAACACGTTTTAAAAGGAATGTATGTTCGAACACAAAACACACAAATCATGCAGACACAGAACAGTGCAGGTATGTTGACATGACAGGACCTTACCTTGGGTACAGTCACATGCTCCTTTGAGGGCCTTTTCATCTTGAGTGTAATCTGCATAAAGACATTTCTGCAATGAATACCTATAACAATTATGTAAATGGTTAATTATTAAAGCACAAGGTCCTATAGCACCTACATGCACTGTTGACGGTGACTTTAATGCTCTTATGAATTGTTATAACACTCATATGAATACCACTTATATGAATGGTTATAACTCCCATAAGACAGGTCCTACCTGCGCTGATGACAGTGGTGGCCTGCATGTCTTGCAGCAGGCGGGTAATGGCGGGGTCATCACGGGCGTACAGGGCATAGCGGTTGATGCCAAGGTGGAACTTCAGCCAGCTGGCCTCAGGGTCAAAGGTCACCTGGTGTTCCAGCATTGTCACGTTGAGGGCTGCTGCAGCCTCACTGTACAGCTTCATATGCCTAAGGGAAAGAGGTTGGGGGAGAGAGAGAGGGAAAGCGTGGGAGTGGGGTTAGGGTTATGCATAGCCTTGCCCTTGCTGTACAACATCATATTGTATGCCTGAGGGGGAAAGAGAGGTGGTCAAAACGAGGTCATGGTTAGGGTACGCCAAACAAGTTGTCCTTGAAAACCTGCGATACGCACTGTGAAACTCATACAGTATCAAATCAAATCAAACTTTATTGAAAGCACCTTTAAAAATCCAACTCCCACGGTCAGGGCAACTGTTGCTTCACAGGACCAACAATCATCCAAACTAGCATATTTCCACAGAGGAGAACAGACTGAGAGGAGAACAGACTGAGAGGAGAACAGACTGAGAGGAGAACAGACTGAGAGGGAGAACAGACTGAGAGGAGAACAGACTGAGAGGAGAACAGACTGAGAGGAGAACAGACTGAGAGGAGAACAGATTGAGAGGAGAACAGACTGAGAGGGAGAACAGACTGAGAGGAGAACAGACTGAGGAGAACAGACTGAGAGGAGAACAGACTGAGAGGAGAACAGATTGAGAGGAGAACAGACTGAGAGGGAGAACAGACTGAGAGGAGAACAGACTGAGGAGAACAGACTGAGAGGAGAACAGACTGAGAGGAGAACAGACTGAGAGGAGAACAGACTGAGAGGAGAACAGACTGAGAGGAGAACAGACTGAGAGGAGAACAGACTGAGAGGGAGAACAGACTGAGAGGAGAACAGACTGAGAGGAGAACAGACTGAGAGGGAGAACAGACTGAGAGGAGAACAGACTGAGAGGAGAACAGACTGAGAGGGAGAACAGACTGAGAGGAGAACGGACTGAGAGGGAGAACAGGCTGAGAGGAGAACAGATTGAGAGGACAACAGACTGAGAGGGAGAACAGACTGAGAGGAGAACAGACTGAGAGGAGAACAGTCAAAGAGAAATGCAGAGTATTCTCTGAGGAAAACATTTGTAGTGGCAAAGTCTACACACCACCTCCCTCTTGGACTCTCTGACTCCCTGTCGGAGCTTCCAAGCTGTTCGCCCTCCCTTAGGAATCTCCCTTCCTTCCTCTCCTCCTCTCCTGACACTTCTGTATACATATCTCCACAGAAACGGTATGGGCAGGAATCACTCCTGATCCAAAGCAAACATTCAGACCATTGAGGAGGCTGGGGAAGCATGTTGCATTGTTGCACTGTTGTGCCAGTTTTGACTGCGGTGAGTGGGAGGGTTGGTTGTTTCACTGTGTTTAAGGATCATCAGCTGTTGTGGTCAGATGATAGGAGGGGTCGTCAAAGCAAGTGTATTCATTCAGAGTATTCCTGACCCAACTGGCCCACAGTGACATGTCTGTGTAATCAGGAAGGCTGACCACAGACCACAACCAAATACCACAAACCCACAGACCAGGGAGCAAGCAGCTAGCTGCACAACCACATCGCCCTCCTCTTTCAGTGCTCTTGATTCAGACTATGATAATGTATGCCACACACATGCACCATAACCGTAGTGGTTGACCTGGAAGGTCTACAGTATACTATAACTGCCTATTTTCAGCGTCCAGATGAAACAGTCCAAACTGTCCCCAGAAGTCCCCCTAAAAACCATCCATCCTCTCACTAAGTGCATTTCTCTTCTGTTAACAAGCTGCTACAAGACACTCCCACTAAGCCCAAGAGTAACCATTGTTATGTGCATATTTAAAACACAGCTAAGGGGAGAGAAATCTTCTCTCTTCATATTTCTTGTGTTTTTCCACCATTGGAGCCCAAACAGGATTTCTCTGAGAGGAATGCCCTGTGATTGACAGGGTTAAACAGGAGCGAAGACAGCTATAGTCTGTTCAGCTCTTACTGGTTTAAAGGGTTTGATCGGGTTTCAGGGTCTTGTTTGCCTAGCACAGGGAGATCCAGACATAGGCTCTCAATGACATGTGAGTGTTGCTACCAGCCCTCCATTAAATGCTGCTTATGACATCGACTTTAGAGACAGTTTATAGGATTAGTCTTTATGGGAAAATTGCCGAAGAGAAAAAGTGTTGAGTTATTGACGTGCCTGTGCGTGTGTGTGTCTCTGCATGTGTCAAGGATCCACAGCCGTCGTGTCAGTGACCCTACCCCTCCACCACAGCCAAGCCACAGTAGGGAAAATGTCTAGTCCCACCAAACTAAATCAGAACCATAAAACATTGAGAAAGGTCTAAACTCTGGTCTCTGTGTACTGTACTCACCTTTCCCAGCGTGAGACCTTCCTCCTGTAATACTCCATTAGCTCTTCAGACTGCATCAGCCTCTCTTCCAGCCCCAGCTCCGGTGTCTGAATGTTATACAGGGGGTGAGCAAACAGCCTCCCCAGCTTCGAGCCCCAATCTGTGGGGTCGTCCGTAGCTCCGACCCCCTTACCCTGGAGGTCTATGGAGGTGATGTTGGAGAACCAGGGGATAGTGAGGCCACTGTACCCAGCAAGGGTGAAGTTAGTCCCCCTGGAGGAGGGACAGAGGCAGGCTCCATTCCCTGGTCCTGGTTGTCTTTGGCGGAGCTTGGGGAGCAGGACGAAGTAGAGGTCAGCGGTGAAAATGGCTGTGAGGGTCACAGCCAGGAGCAGACGATCTCTTCTCATCATCATACTAGGAGGATGAAAGAGTGAGGAGACAGAGAGAGAGAGATGGAGGGGAGAGACAGAGAAATACAGGGAGATGGAGGGGAGAGACAGAGAGAGACCAGAGAGAATGATGGAGGGGAGAGACAAAGGTCAGATCCGGGTCTCTATCTGTAATCTGTAATCTTCCTGGATGAAGGCGGTCAAAGCCCCAAACGTGTTGGACACAGTCAATGTCCCAGGTTCCAGGTGCTTGTTCTGGCTCAGACCAGATGAGAGACTGTGTTGCTCACACCAAGTGATAAGTTGCAATGTGGCTCCAAGCAGAGGTCCACTTGGCTTTGTTAAGAGAGTGTGTGTCCACCTCTTGTCAAAGCAGTATGTAGAGTGCAGTTCAGTTAACTTCTGTCTTCCTGGTCTTGCTCTGATGATGTGTGTGTATTTGTTGCACGCTGTAAGTGGGAGGTTGCAGGTCTAAGTCCAGTGTGTGTGTATGTGTGTGAATATCCTGGCTGCCTTTCGTCCTCCTGAACACATTCCTCTTGATCTGGAACTGGCTCTGGCGAACAGTGTTCTCTGAGCAAAGAAATCTGAGTGCGTGTTTGTGTTTGGTGTGTTTCTGTCAACAGATTTACAAGTGTTTGTGCATGTGTCTGAGTTGGTCTCTTTGTATGTGTGTGTGGTGTATGTGTGGTGTGTGTGTGTGTGGTGTATGTGTAGTGTGTGTGTGTGTGTGGTGTATGTGTAGTGTGTATGTGTGTGTGGTGTATGTGTAGTGTGTATGTGTGTGTGGTGTATGTGTGGTGTGTATGTGTGTGGTGTGTGTGCTAGGTAATCCTTCTCATTGTAATTGCCTTGTTTCTGGTCATGTCTTCTGTTCTCCTCTCCTCTGTTTTTATTTATTTTTTAATGTATCCGTTATTTTACCAGGTAAGTTGACTGAGAACACGTTCTCATTTACAGCAACGACCTGGAGAATAGTTACAGGGGAGAGGAGTGTCAGGTGTGAAAACAAACCCTTTCAACAACCTCTTAACACCCCCTCAACACCCTCTCAACACCCCCTCAACCACCCTTCAACACCCCCTTAAAACTGTCTCAGCATCCTCTCAACACCCTCTTAACACTCTCTCAACAACCCCTCAACAACCTCTCAACACCCTCTCAACCCCACCTCAACACCCCCTCAACACCCTCTCAATACCCCCTCAACACCCCCCCCAATACCACCTCAACACACCCTCAACAACCTCTCAACATGCCCTCAACAACCTCTCAACACCCTCCCAACAACCTCTCAACACCCTCTCAACAACCTCTCAACAGCCCCTTAACACCCCCCCAACAACCTCTCAACAGCCCCTTAACACCCCTCAACACCCCCTCAACAACCTCTTCACACCCCCCCAACACCCCATCAACACCCTCTCAACATCCCCTCAACACCGCCCAAACAACCTCTCAACACCCACCCAATACCCCCTCAACACCCTCTCAACAACCTCTCAACACTCCCTCTCAACAACCTCTCAACACCCTCCCAACAACCTCTCAACACCCCCTCAACAACCTCTCAACAGCCCCTCAACACCCCCTCAACAACCTCTCAACAGCCCCTTAACACCCCTCAACAACCTCTCAACACCCCCTCAACAACCTCTCAACACCCCCCCCCCCCAAGAACCTCTCACCACCCCTCAACAACCTCTTCACACCTTCTCAACAGCCCCTCAACAACCTGTTCACACCCTCTCAACAGCCTCTCAACAACCTCTTCACACCCCCTCAACAACCTCTTAACACCCCCTTAACAACCTCTTAACACCCTCTCTTTTTCTTTCTTCTCCTCCATCTCTCTCCTCATCTCTTTCCTCTCCTCCATTCTCTCTTCTCTCCACCTCTCTCCTCCTGCATTCTCTCCTCTCCACCTCTCTGCTCTCCTCCATTCTCTCTACTTCTTTCTCCCCTCCTCCCCCTTTTCACTTCCTTCCACCTCCTCCATTTTATTATTCTCCACCCATCTCCTGCAATCTCTCACCTTTTTCTCAATCAGATTAACTCTATCATCTCCTCTTTACTCTATATCTTCCTCTCCTCTACACTGATCCCTCTCTCTTCCTCTCCTCTACACTGATCCCTCTCTCTTCCTCTCCTCTACACTGATCCCTCTCTCTTCCTCTCCTCTACACTGATCCCTCTCTCTTCCTCTCCTCTACACTGATCCCTCTCTTTTCCTCTCCTCTACACGGATCCCTCTCTCTTCCTCTCCTCTACACTGATCCCTCTCTCTTCCTCTCCTCTACACTGATCCCTCTCTTTTCCTCTCCTCTACACGGATCCCTCTCTCTTCCTCTCCTCTACACTGATCACTCTCTCTTCCTCTCCTCTACACTCATCCCTCTCTCTTCCTCTCCTCTACACTGATCCCTCTCTTCCTCTCCTCTACACTGATCCCTCTCTCTTCCTCTCCTCTACACTGATCCCTCTCTCTTCCTCTCCTCTACACTGATCCCTCTCTCTTCCTCTCCTCTACACTGATCCCTCTCTCTTCCTCTCCTCTACACGGATCCCTCTCTCTTCCTCTCCTCTACACTGATCCCTCTCTTCCTCTCCTCTACACTGATCCCTCTCTTTTCCTCTCCTCTACACGGATCCCTCTCTCTTCCTCTCCTCTACACTGATCACTCTCTCTTCCTCTCCTCTACACTCATCCCTCTCTCTTCCTCTCCTCTACACTGATCCCTCTCTTCCTCTCCTCTACACTGATCCCTCTCTCTTCCTCTCCTCTACACTGATCCCTCTCTCTTCCTCTCCTCTACACTGATCCCTCTCTCTTCCTCTCCTCTACACTGATCCCTCTCTCTTCCTCTCCTCTACACTGATCCCTCTCTCTTCCTCTCTTCTACACTGATCCTTACTTTTGTCTCCGCTCCGCTCTGTTCAGCTCCAAGGCGCTGTTACAACAGCACTTTCCTTCCCGTCCCACTTCCCATGCACACACACACACACACACACACACACACACACACACACACACACACACACACACACACACACACACACACACACACACACACACACACACACACACACACACACACACACACACACACACACACACACACACACACACCTGCCCTGCTCCGTCACACTTGCCAGAGGGAGAGAAGGAGAGAGGGAGACAGCGAGGGAATGGTAAAAGAGAGCTAGAACAAGTAACACACATGCACAGTCAGGCAGTGTTTACAGACGGGCACTCTGCCTTTCTTCTACTGTTTCAGTGAGAAGGTCCTTCAATGGCACTACTAAAAGTCACAGTAGACTGCATTTGTTATTCTAATTATTTTAGCAGCAAGAAACTCAGAGGGTATTTCCCAGACTGTTGTTACCGTGGTATTTTAGAAACATCAGTCGTGTGTTTGGGTGTGTGAGGAACTCTGGCAAAGCTACGCTATGACGTCTCCAACTCATTCTCTGGGGTGTTTCCTCTCTTTCTTTCTTTCTCTCTTTCTCTCTCTCTCTCTCTCTCTCTCTCTCTCTCTCTCTCTCTCTCTCTCTCTCTCTCTCTCTCTAATATCAATATCAATTTAAGGGCTTTATTGGCATGGGAACATATGTTAACATTGCCAAAGCAAGTGAAGTAGATAATAAACAAAAGTTAGCAGTAAACATTACACTCACAAAAGTGCCAAAATAATAAAGACATTTCAAATGTCATATTATGTCTATATAGTGTTGTAATGATGTGCAAATAGTTTAAGTACAAAAGGTAAAATAAATACACGTAAATATAGGTTGTATTTACAATGGTGTTTGTTCTTTACTGGTTGCCCTTTTCTTGTGGCAACAGGTCTCAAATCTTGCTGCTGTGATGGCACACTGTGGTATTTCACCCAGTAGATATGGGAGTTTATCAAAATTGGGTTAGTTTCAAATTCTTTGTGGATCTGTGCAATCTGAAGGAAATAAGTGTCTCTAATATTGTCATACATTTGGCAGGAGGTTAGGAAGTGCAGCTCAGTTTCCACCTCATTTTGTTGTCAGTGTTTACATAGCCTGTCTTCTCTTGAGAGCCTGGTCTGCCCACGTCGGCCTTTCTCATTAGCAAGGCTATGCTCACTGTCTGTACATAGTCAAAGCTTTCCTTAATTTAAAGTCAGTCACAGTGGTCAGGTATTCTGCAACTGTGTACTCTCTGTTTAGGGCCAAATAGCATTCTAGTTTGCTCTGTTTTTATGTTCATTCTTTCCAATGTGTCAAGTCATTCTTTTTTAGTTTTCTTGTGATTTGGTCTAATTGTGTTGCTGTGCTGGGGCTCTGTGGGGTTTGTTTGTGAACAGAGCACCAGGACCAGCTTGCTTAGGGACTCTTCTTCAGGTTCATCTCTTTATTGGTGATGGCTTTGTTATGGAAGGTTTGGGAATCACTTCCTTTGAGGTGGTTGTAGAATTGAATGGGTCTTTTCTGGATTTTGCATGCATTATTTGGTGTTTCACGTTGTACACAAAGGATTTTTTGCAGAATTCTGCATGCATAGTCTCTATTCGGTGTTTGTCCTATTTTGTGAATTCTTGGTTGGTGAGCGGACCCCAGAGTGCACAACCATTATGGGTAATGGGTTCTGTAACTGATTCAAGTATTTTTTGCCAGATCCTAAATGGTATGTTGAATTTTATGTTCCTTTTGATGGCATCTGCTAAATTGTAATTATTCGCTCCTATGGCCTATGTATTGCCTACCTCCTCATGCCTTTTGCACACAATGTTTCTACTGTGTTATTGACTTGTTTATTGTTTACTCCATGTGTAACTCTGTGTTGTTGTCTGTTCACACTGCTATGCTTTATCTTGGCCAGGTAGCAGTTGTAAATGAGAACTTGTTCTCAACTAGCCTACCTGGTTAAATAAAGGTGAAATAAATAATAAATAAAATAGAAGGCCTTGTCACGCCCTGGCCTTAGTTATCTTTGTTTTCTTTATTATTTTGGTTAGGCCAGGGTGTGATATGGGTGATTTATGTGTTTTGTCTTGTCTAGGGTTTTTTGTAGATTTATGGGGTTGTGTTCAGTTTAGTTGTCTAGGTAAGTCTATGGTTGCCTAGAGTGGTTCTCAATCAGAGGCAGGTGTTTATCGTTGTCTCTGATTGGGAACCATATTTAGGCAGCCATATTCTTTGGGTATTTTGTGGGTGATTGTTTCCTGTCTTTGTGTTTTATGCACCAGTTAGGACTGTTACGGTTTTCACGTTTATTGTTTTGTCGTTTGTTCATGTTTGAGTTTTCTTATTAAAAAACCATGAACTATAACCACGCTACGTTTTGGTCCGCCTCACATTCCCAGGAAGAAAGCCGTGACAGGCCCTTCTTGCCTTGTCTCTCTTTTTTGTGTGCTCTAGATTAACGATGTCTAGATGGAGTTTGTATTTGTGGTCCTGGCAACTGGTCTGGCAGAGTCTGTGCAGAAGATCTAGGTTGCTGCTGTAGGTCCTCCTTGGTTGGTGACAGAAGCACCAGATCATCAGCAAACAGTAGACATTTGACTTCAGATTCTATTAGGGTGAGGCCTGGTGCTGCAGACTGTTCCAGTGCCCTCGCCAATTATGTTGAAGAGCGTGGGGCTTAAGCTGCATCCCTGTCTTACCCCACGGCCATGTGGAAAGAAATGTGTGTTTTTGGCCAATTGTGTACAAGGATTTTATAATGTCGTATGTTTATCCCCGAACACCACTTTCCATCAATTTGAATAGCAGACCCTCATGCTGAATTGAATCAAAATATTTTTTTAAATCAACAAAGCATGAGAAGTTACCTGTGGTAAAAAGCCAATTGGACATTTGCTCATTGCATTATTTTCTCTGAGGAAATGAACTAGTCTGCTGTTAATGATAACGCAGAAGATTTTCCCAACGTTGCTGTTGACGCATATCCCACTGTAGTTATTGGGGTCAAATTTGTTTCCACTTTTGTGGATTGGGGAGAATTTCATGGGTTTGTATTTTGTGCTGTAATTCATTCAATGTAATTGGAGAATCCAGTGGGATCTGGTAGTCTTAAACATTTGATTCTAAGATTTGTATTTGCCTCTGTCTCTCTCGTTCGAAGAAGGAAAAAATGTACCCAGACACTCCTTGATTGATGTTGGAAATGAGCGAAAGGCATCCGTAACCTGACATTTTATCTGTTAAAATGCTTCTTTGTGAAGACACTCAACAGTGAGTGAACAAGCCGTAGAATAGCTAGGAATACCACAACTATGTCAGTTAAGAGCATTGTGTAATGAACGCTCAGGGAGAAAAAGGTGTAGATTCACGCGCAGAGCGCGGCAGGTGTTCATTTCGCCTTCACAAAAGGCAGGAATCGTGGTCACAGGCAGACAATGGTCATACGCAGGTAGGCAAACAGGCAGGTGAATCAAAACTAGGACTGAAGGCTATAACTGGTTCTCACAAACGAGGAAAAATACCTCACAAAGACACAAACAGAATGAACTGAACTAAGTAAGGAGCTGATGAGACCAGGTGAGTAACTAACACAGGTGAAATCAATGAACAAAAATGAAAGACAGGGCTACGTTCAAGAACACAAAGAAACAGAACACAAGGTTGACTAAGAAAATAAATACAGAACCTTACACTTTGGGCCAGTAACCGAAAGGTTGCTGGTTCAAATCCCCAAGCCAAGTAGGTGAAAAATTGGTCTATGAGTAAAGGACTTAAATCTAATTCCTCCTCTAAGTGGCTCTGGATAAGAGCATCTGCTAAATGACACAAAAAAAGTGAAATATGATTAGCTATTGTTCTAACAAACATAAATGCTTGATGTAAAAATACACATTTTATTTAGATAGGTGGCGACCACACTTTTTCACAAATGACTGAGCTTTCCATTAAATCAAACTGTCATTTGTATGTGTCACGCTTGTTGAAATGAGAGGACCAAGGTGCAGCATAGAGTTCCACATGATATTTAATAGTGAAACTTACAACAAAAACAACAAAGAATATAACAACTGTGCAGTATTGCGGTGCTCAAGGCAACTATACAAAAACAAGATCCCACAAACAGGTGGGAAAAGGCTGCATAAATATCATCCCCAATCAGAGACAACGACAGACAGCTGCTTCTCATTGAGAACCATACCAGGCCAACATAGAAAACAAAAAACTAGAACGCCCACCCTAATCACACCCTGACCCAACCAAATAGAGAAATAAAAAGTCTCTCTAAGGTCAGGGCGTGACAGTATGTGGTTCCTTAAAATGCCGTTGTCACAGTGTTTATTTAGCGAAGACAAAGTTGGCCCATTCTAAATGTCCCCCCCGAAATAAACCTTGGTAGGCTAACAGTGATAGAGAGAAATCATTAAAAAAAATATATAATACGAGTTCAATCTATACTTCCTTCAGATTATCATCTAATGTCTGTGTTATGAACCATGAGTTGTTTACTAGCTGTGAGCTAACCCTGTCTGTGACTGTTTTATCCCAAACACTGCTCTGTTCCTACTAACAACGTTGTTTTCCCTCTCTCCCCAGAAAGCCATAACCAAGCTTAAAATAGCCTAACCCTGGTTTTGGGGAAACACACAAGGAAGACACATACAGGAAATACATTGGGGGGAATAGAATGAGAAAAGACCACAACCAAACAACCCCAGGTTGTACGGTTTTATTTCTATAATTCAAATCTGCAGTGAAAAGGATAGGATAGATAATATTGTACAAAAATGAATTGTGCTGATAAAGGTTTAGTGTCCTGGTGGGAGCGTTCACCCGGAGAAGAGCTGGTCTGGGAACCAGCTCAAGTTCCGGCAGCACATTGTCAAGACAATCCTGAGATCAGAGTCCACGGAGACCATCATTATTCTGGAGTTGACAGTCTCTTGGGAAGATCGTCTTGAGGAGGCATACGAGAGGAAGAGGGCCAAGTACGAGGGACTGGTCATCGACTGTCAGAAGCAGGTTTGGAAGGCTAGGTGATGCCTATCGAGGTAGGATGCAGGGGTTTTTCTGGGCAATCCCTCTACAGAGCCTACAACACACTTGGCATCAATGGAGCGAAGAGGAGGAGAGCCATCAGCAACACCATCGAGGCAGCTGAAAGAGCCTCAAGATGGTTCTGGATCAAGAGAGGAGATCCATGGGGAGCAGCGACATGCCACCTGGACATAAGTCCGGGTCTGATCAACCTCGACTGGATCGCCTGGGTGAGGGTGTCTGATGTTGAAAGACCCAAAACACCCTATGACCCAGGTTACATTACTGATGATGTGTCCATGTATTCATTCAATCAGTCATAAATGTGTCTCTCTACCCTTTCCTTCACACACAGTGAAGCCTGGTGTGTTTTATGTTGACACAACATCACATGGTTCCGGTTATTGAGTCTTTGCAATGATGTCATGAGAACCAGAACATGTTGTTGGAGATGATAGTGCCAAACAGGTTGGATAGATAGTTGGGAAAGATTGGAGGAGGAGGAGGAGAGAGAGAGCGAGAGAGAACGAGGGGGGAGAGGTGATAAAATGAATAGATGAAAAGATAAAGGACGAGAGAAAAGAAAATCCTTTGATGATCTAGAGAGGAGTTCCAGCCAGTAGTTTAGTCATTACCCTAGCAGGACGCAAGCCATGCCACAGCATAGCACCCAGTTACGTGCCATCAGGGTAGGCAGTGACGTGCCATCATGGTAGGCAGTGAGGTGCAGTCAGGGTAGGCAGTGAGGTGCAGTCAGGGTAGGCAGTGAGGTGCAGTCAGGGTAGGCAGTACTAACCCTGTGGTAATCTAATAAAAAAAGCTGTTATGAAAAGCCCAATACAATTTGTTTTTATACTAAAAAAGTAATTATTTGTTATTTAATATTTTTCTTGTTGGTTTTATACAAAAATAAAATAAAAAACATAGCTAAAAGTGCATCAAAACCTCAGGAAAGGCAGCAGGACATTCATGCCTTTCTTTCCATCCATTCAAAGCCATTAAAATCCTTGAAGCGTGCGGCTTTATCTGACTCCAGTCACTATTTGTGTTTCCAAACTCATGGGCATTAATATGGAGTTGGTCCCCCCCTTGTCGTTGTAACAGCCTCCACTCTTCTGGGAAGGCGTTCCCACTAGATGTTAGAACATTACTGCGGGGACTTGCTTCCATTCAGGCCCAAGAGTATTAGTGAGGTTGTGCACTGATGTTGGGCGATTGGGCCTGGCTTGCAGTTGGCGTTCCAATGCATCCCAAGTGTCGATGGGGTTGAGGTCAGGGCTCTGTGCAGGCCAGTCAAGTTCTTCCACACCGATCTTGACAAACCATTTCTGTATGGACCTCGCTTTGTGCACGGGTGTATTGTCATCTTGAAACAGGAAAAGGGCCTTCCCCAAACTACTGCAACAAAGTTGGAATCACAGAATCATCTAGAATGTCATTGTATGCTGTGGCGTTAAGATTTCCCTTCACTGGAACTAAGGGGCCTAGCCTGAACCATGAAAAATAGCCCCAGACCATTCATCCTCCTCCTCCAAACTTTATAGTCGGCACTATGCATTGGGGCAGGTAGCGTTCTCCTGGCATCTGCCAAACCCAGTTTTGGCCATCGGCCTGCCAGATGGTGAAGCGTGATTCATCACTCCAGAGATCACGTTTCCACTGTTCCAGAGTCCAATGGCGGCGAGCTTTACACTACTCCAGCCGACGCTTGGCATGGCGCATGGTAATCTTTGCCCATTTCATGAAGCTCCTGACGAACAGTTATTGTTGCTTCCAGAAGCAGTTTGGAACTTGGTAGTCAGTGTTGCAACCACGGACAGATGATTTTTACGTGCTACACACTTCAGCACTCGGGGGTCCCGTTCTGTGAGCTTGTGTGGCCTGCAATAAGTACTGCAGTGGATCTCCACCTCATGGACTGCACCAGATTTGCCAATTCTTGCTGTGAGATGTTACCACACTCTTCCACCAAGGCACCTGCAAATCATGGACATTTCTGGGGGGGAATGGCCCTGGCCCTCACCCTCCGATCCAACAGATCCCAGACGTGCTCAATGGGATTGAGATCCAGGCTCTTCGCTGACCATGGCAGAACACTGACATTCCTGTCTTTCAGGAAATCACGCACAGGACGAGCAGTATGGCTTGTGACATTGTCATGCCTGAGGGTCATGTCAGGATGAGCCTGCAGGAAGGGTACTACATGAGGGAGGAGGATGTCTTCCCTCTTAACGCACAGCGTTGATATTGCCTTCAACAACAACAAGCTCAGTCCGATGATGCTGTGACACACCGCACCAGACCATGACGGACCCTCCACCTCCAAATCGATACACCATCCCATCTGGTTTAGGTTTAGTGGGACTATCATTTGTTTTTCAACAGGTCTATGACCAAACACACCTCCAGGCTGTGTAAGGGCTATTTGACCATGAAGGAAAGTGATGGGGTGCTGCATCAGATGACCTTGCCTCCACAATCCCCCGACCTCAACCAAATTGAGATGGTTTGGGATGGGTCGGACCGAAGAATGAAGGAAAAGGAGCCAACAAGTGCTCAGCATATGTGGGAAATCTTTCAAGACTGCAAGGGTGGCTATTTGAAGATTCTCAAATATATTTTTTGGTTACTACATGATTCCATATATGTGTTATTTCATTGTTTGGATGTCTTCACTATTATTCTGCAATGTAGAAAATTGTAAAATAAGGAGAAACCCTTGAATGAGTAGGTGTTCTAAAACTTTTAGCTGGTAGTGTATAATGTCTCCATATATTGGTCTAGTACCACCTATAATGTCTCTGGAAATTGGTCTGTTAGTGCCTCCTATTGGTTGTAACTGTGGATGCTACATCGGTCTACTGTTTGTCTGAGCTGAGTTCAGCAGTGTGTTATTTTGTCAGAGGAATTGAGATATGCTGATAATTAATTAATTTCATGGGCTAATTATTTGGTTTTATTATTTATTGTTATTATGAGTCGCATGTGAGGTATATATAATATCATGCATGTTACATATTACATATTACACTATAATAATAATAATACATATTACACTATAATCTGATAGGAGAAGAGGAGGAGGAGGAGAGGTGGAGAGGAAGAGGAGAAGGAAGTGGAGGAGGAGGAGAGGAAGAGGAGAAGGAGGTGAAGGATAAGGAGGAAGAGGAGGAGGAAGAGAAGGAGAAGGATAAGGAGGAGGAGGAGAATAGCAGAAGGAAGAGGCTGGTCAGGTGGCTTCATGTTCTTGCTCTGAGCTGTTGATTGACAGCTGTAGGGAGCTAAGCCCCGCTTCACTCACACAACTCAGAGTCTGACGCTGCATCCAAGGGCTCATGGGTAAATCCTCCGGCAGGAACACCTGCTGACAGTCCTGGGAGAGGGGGAGAGGGAGAAAGGAGACCGGAGGAGAGGAGGGTAAAGTAGGTGAATAGTGATGTGGGGATGAGGGGGAATGGAAGAGTTAAAGGAAGAGTTTGAGGTTCAAAGTTTAGGTTGAGAATACATTTCTCATGCAGGCTTATGACTGATGTTCCAACAACAAAACATATATTCCCTCAAGGCCTGACACCCTTCCTTTCTCCCTCACCAACCATCATTGAGTCGGCAGGCTAAAATCTCTCACATCAGGCAGAGCATGGCAACAAACTCACAAACACAGGAAGACAGACAGAGAGAGGAATTTTAGTGGAAGAGAGGGGGAAATAGAGGAAGAGTGGGAAATAGAGGAAAAAGAGGAAGAGAGGACGACAGGGGGAAATAGAGGACAACAGGGGAAATAGAGGAAGAGTGAGAAAAAGAGGAAGAGAGTGGGAAATAGAGGAAGAGAGTGGGAAATAGAGGAAGAGAGTGGGAAATAGAGGAAGAGAGTTAAATAGAGGAAGAGAGTTAAATAGAGGAAGAGTGTGGGAAATAGAGGAAGAGAGTTAAATAGAGGAAGAGAGTTAAATAGAGGAAGAGAGTTAAATAGAGGAAGAGAGAGGGAAATAGAGGAAGAGAGTTAAATAGAGGAAGAGAGTGGGAAATAGAGGAAGAGAGTGGGAAATAGAGGAAGAGAGTTAAATAGAGGAAGAGAGTGGGAAATAGAGGAAGAGAGTTAAATAGAGGAAGAGAGTGGGAAATAGAGGAAGAGAGAGGGAAATAGAGGAAGAGAGAGGGAAATAGAGGAAGAGAGAGGGAAATAGAGGAAGAGAGTGGGAAAAGAAGAAGAGAGAGTTAAATAGAGGAAGAGAGTGGGAAATAGAGGAAGAGAGTTAAATAGAGGAAGAGAGTGGGAAATAGAGGAAGAGAGTGGGAAATAGAGGAAGAGAGTTAAATAGAGGAAGAGAGTGGGAAATAGAGGAAGAGAGTGGGAAATAGAGGAAGAGAGTGGGAAATAGAGGAAGAGAGAGGGAAATAGAGGAAGAGAGTTAAATAGAGGAAGAGAGTGGGAAATAGAGGAAGAGAGTGGGAAATAGAGGAAGAGAGTGGGAAATAGAGGAAGAGAGAGGGAAATAGAGGAAGAGAGAGGGAAATAGAGGAAGAGAGAGGGAAATAGAGGAAGAGAGAGGGAAATAGAGGAAGAGAGTGGGAAATAGAGGAAGAGAGTGGGAAAAGAGGAAGAGAGAGTTAAATAGAGGAAGAGAGTGGGAAATAGAGGAAGGGAATAAAGAGAGATTGTGAAAGAGAAAAAAATAAACTGAATCCAGAGTCTGTTGCTATGTAACCGTGCAGACAAATACATTTCTCCCCAAAAACATCTGAAATAGAACAGCAAATATTCCTTCTGCTCTGTTTTTATGACTCTTCCCTATCCATCATGCTTTTTCTTGGACTACTCCAGTCCTTCCGACCATGGAATGTTGCAGCCACACCGTCTTTGCCTAAAGGATGTGGAGTTACGCTGTAAAATGTCTTCTGCATTGATCACTGGTGTCTTTCAGTTCTATTTACTGGCAATTACTATTATAATGCTGGTGTAAGAAACCCAGAGATGAAAGTCAAGTTCATTAGCAGCCAAATGTGTGTAAACCCAGTAACAATACAATGCAATACAGTGCATGCATCAACAGTAGTTGAATTAGGTGGGTTAGTGTTGGGCTGCAACAAAATCCTGTACACACTCTGATGGACCCAGGTTTGATGACCTTTGACCTACACTCACCTGCACGGCCAGGGCCTGGAAGGGCGTGCACAAGCCCCCGATGGGGAAGAGCTTATTGACGTTGATGTCACCAAATACCTGCCTCCTCTCTTTCCTAACTGCCATCTTCCTCTGGATGCCCCCATACAGCTGGTGACACTGAGACACCTGGGGAGGGGGAGGGAGATTAGGTTCTGGTTGTAAATGGGAAACAATTGTGCCACCAGGTCTAGTGTCTGTGTGTGTCTGTGAGATAGGGAGTGAGAGGGAGAAAGAGGGAGAAAGGGGGAGAGAGAGAAAGGGAGAGGAAGGAAGAGAGAGGGGGAGAGAGAGGGAGGGGGAGAGAGAGAGAGGGAGAGAGGGGGAGAGAGGGAGGGAGGGGGGAGAGAGAGAGGGAGGGAGGGGGAGAGAGAGGGAGGGAGGGGGAGAGAGAGGGGGAGGGAGGGGGAGAGAGAGGGAGAGAGAGGGAGTGAGAGGGAGTGAGAGAGAGGGAGAGAGAGTGAGGGAGAGAGGGAGAGAGAGAGAGGGAGGGAGGGGGAGAGAGATAGGGAGGGAGGGGGAGGGAGAGAGAGGGAGAGAGAGAGGGAGAGGGAGTGAGAGAGAAGGAGAGAGAGGGAGAGGGAGTGAGAGAGAGGGAGAGAGGGGAGAGAGAGAGGGAGAGAGGGAGGGAGGGGGAGGGAGGGAGGGGGAGAGAGAGAGGGAGAGAGAGAGGGAGAGAGAGAAGGAGAGAGAGGGAGAGAGGGGGAGAGAGAGAGGGAAGGAGGGGGAGAGAGAGAGAGGGAGGGAGAGACTTACAGTTGTTCCATTCATCTTAAGATAGCTACAGTAGGTGAGACAATATATACAGTGCCTTGCGAAAGTATTCGGCCCCCTTGAACTTTGCGACCTTTTGCCACATTTCAGGCTTCAAACATAAAGATATAAAACTGTATTTTTTTGTGAAGAATCAACAACAAGTGGGACACAATCATGAAGTGGAACGACATTTATTGGATATTTCAAACTTTTTTAACAAATCAAAAACTGAAAAATTGGCCGTGCAAAATTATTCAGGTCAACATTGGATCATTCAGAGATCCTCACTGAACTTCTGGAGAGAGTTTGCTGCACTGAAAGTAAAGGAGCTGAATAATTTTGCACGCCCAATTTTTCAGTTTTTGATTTGTTAAAAAAGTTTGAAATATCCAATAAATGTCGTTCCACTTCATGATTGTGTCCCACTTGTTGTTGATTCTTCACAAAAAAATACAGTTTTATATATTTATGTTTGAAACCTGAAATGTGGCAAAAGGTCGCAAAGTTCAAGGGGGCCGAATACTTTCACAAGGCACTGTATATACATGTTACTGTCATAGCAAGTCACTGTTATTTTTTGTTATTGTTTGAGACTAGTGTCATTCGTCTGACTATCTCTGGTAGTCAGTGACCATGTCGGAACAGTCGGAACAGTCGGAACAGGCTCTGAGTTTACATGACTTGAAAGCAGAATTCTGCAGTGTGTTGCTGTGTATTGGAGTGCGTGTTGCTGTGTGTTGGGGTTTGTGTTGGAGTGTGTGTGTGTGAGTGTTGGAGCGGGTGCTGGAGCGGGTGCTTGGAGTGGGTGCTTGGAGCGTGAGTTGGAGCATGAGTTGGAGCGTGAGTTGGAGCGTGAGTTGGAGCGTGTGTTGGAGCGTGAGTTGGAGCGTGAGTTGGAGCGTGAGTTGGAGCGTGAGTTGGAGCGTGAGTTGGAGCGTGTGTTGGAGCGTGAGTTGGAGCGTGAGTTGGAGCGTGAGTTGGAGCGTGTGTTGGAGCGTGAGTTGGAGCGTGAGTTGGAGCGTGAGTTGGAGCGTGAGTTGGAGCGTGAGTTGGAGCGTGTGTTGGAGTCAGTCTTACCCTGATGTGCTGGAGCGTGAGTTGGAGCGTGAGTTGGAGCATGTGTTGGAGCGTGAGTTGGAGCGTGTGTTGGAGCGTGAGTTGGAGCGTGAGTTGGAGTCAGTCTTACCCTGATGTGCTGGAGCGTGAGTTGGAGCGTGAGTTGGAGCGTGAGTTGGAGCGTGAGTTGGAGCGTGAGTTGGAGCGTGAGTTGGAGAGTGTGTTGGAGTGTGAGTTGGAGCGTGTGTTGGAGCGTGTGTTGGAGCGTGAGTTGGAGCGTGAGTTGGAGCGTGAGTTGGAGCGTGAGTTGGAGCGTGAGTTGGAGCGTGTGTTGG
>NC_143044.1:40942500-40947500 GCF_057628025.1 Oncorhynchus mykiss
AACACCAGATAAAACTGAATTAGGTTCAGAATAGAATAGCATCAGTTGCATAATGATGACATTAGAGGCATGGCATGTCAGCAGACGGACCCGTTCATGTAGACCTTGCCGATGTGAGAGAGGAAGAACTCCAGGTTGTTGGCATGGCCTCTCCTCATCAAGGGCAGGATGGAACACGTGGGCTTCAGGCTGCGCTTCAGGATCGCCTGCAGGGGGAGACAGAGCAGTTTCACACAGAGTAATGACCACAACAGCTACAGTTGAAGTTGGAAGTGTACATACACCTTAGCCAAATACATTTAAACTCAGTTTCACAATTCCTGACATTTAATCCTAGTAGATATTCCCTGTCTTAGGTCAGTTAGAATCACCACTTTATTTTAAGAATGTCAAATGTCAGAAAAATAGTAGAGATAATGATTGATTTCAGCTTTTATTTATTTCATCGCATGCCCAGTGGGACACTCGATTAGTATTTGGTAGCATTGCCTTTAAATTGTTGAATTTGGGTCAAACGTTTCAGGTAGCCTTCCACAAGCTTCCCACAATAAATTCCTCCTGACAGAGCTGGTGTAACTGAGTCAAGTTTGTAGGCCTCCTTGCTCACACACGCTTTTTCAGTTCTGCCCACAAATTTTCTATAGGTTTGAAGTCAGGGCTTTGTGATGGCCACTCCAATATCTGGACCTTGTTGTCCTTAAGCCATAACTTTGGAAGTATGCTTGGGGTCATTGTCCATTTGGAAGACCCATTTGTGACCAAGCTTTAACTTCCTGACTGATGTCTTGAGATGTGCACTTCACAAAATAGATGGTAGATACACTGCTCAAAAAAATAAAGGGAACACTTAAACAACACAATGTAACTCCAAGTCAATCACACTTCTGTGAAATCAAACTGTCCACTTAGGAAGCAACACTGATTGACAATAAATTGCACATGCTGTTGTGCAAATGGAATAGACAACAGGTGGAAATTATAGGCAATTAGCAAGACACCCCCAATAAAGGAGTGGTTCTGCAGGTGGTGACCACAGACCACTTCTCAGTACCTATGCTTCCTGGCTGATGTTTTGGTCACTTTTGAATGTTGGCGGTGCTTTCACTCTAGTGGTAGCATGAGACGGAGTCTAAAACCCACACAAGTACATCAAAGTTGGATCAGCCTGTAGTGTGGTTTTCCACTTTCATTTTGAGTGTAACTCCAAATCCAGACCTCCATGGGTTGATACATTTGATTTCCATTGATAATTTTTGTGTGATTTTGTTGTCAGCACATTCAACTATGTAAAGAAAAAAGTATTTCATAAGAATATTTCATTCATTCAGATCTAGGATGTGCTATTTTAGTGTTCCCTTTATTTTTTTGAGCAGTGTATATTGAAGCAACCAGTCCCTCCTGCAGCAAAGCAATCCCACAACATGATGCTGCCAACCCTGTGCTTCACGGTTGGGATGGTGTTCTTCAGCTTGTAAGCATCCTCCCCCTGAGTTTGGCACTGAGTTTGAAGGTAGGCCTTGAAATACATTCACAGGTACACCTCCAAATGACTCAAATTATGTCAATTAGCCTATCAGAAGCTTCTAAAGCCATTACATTTTCTAGAATTGTCCAATCTGTTTAAAGGCACAGTCAACTTAGTGTATGTAAACTTCTGACCCACTGGAATTGTGATACAGTGAATTATAAGTGAAATAATATGTCTGTACACAATTGTTGGAAAAATGACTTGTGTAATGCACAAAGTAGATATCCTAACATACTTTCTAAAACTATAGTTTGTTAACAAGAAACTTGTGGAGTGGTTGAAAAATGAGTTTTAATGACTCCAACCTAAGTGTTGGTAAACTTCCGACTTCAACTGGAAGTATGTGCATACATGTCAGGTGTGTGTGTTTCTGAGAGGAGAAAACGGTCACATTGTGACACTGTGTATTCACAGCAGTAGTGGATGAGTGGAGCCACCTCCTGTGTGTGTCTATATAGCGTGTACACTAACCTGCAGCAGAGCGTGTGGTGCTGTCTATATAGCGTGTACACTAACCTGCAGCAGAGCGTGTGGTGCTGTCTATATAGCGTGTGGTCTAACCTGCAGCAGAGCGTGTGGTGCTGTCCATATAGCGTGTGGTCTAACCTGCAGCAGAGCGTGTGGTGCTGTCTATATAGCGTGTAGTCTAACCTGCAGCAGAGCGTGTGGTGCTGTCTATATAGCGTGTAGTCTAACCTGCAGCAGAGCGTGTGGTGCTGTCTATATAGCGTGTAGTCTAACCTGCAGCAGAGCGTGTGGTGCTGTCTATATAGCGTGTACACTAACCTGCAGCAGAGCGTGTGGTGCTGTCTATATAGCGTGTGGTCTAACCTGCAGCAGAGCGTGTGGTGCTGTCCATATAGCGTGTGGTCTAACCTGCAGCAGAGCGTGTGGTGCTGTCTATATAGCGTGTAGTCTAACCTGCAGCAGAGCGTGTGGTGCTGTCTATATAGCGTGTAGTCTAACCTGCAGCAGAGCGTGTGGTGCTGTCTATATAGCGTGTACACTAACCTGCAGCAGAGCGTGTGGTGCTGTCTATATAGCGTGTACACTAACCTGCAGCAGAGCGTGTGGTGCTGTCTATATAGCGTGTACACTAACCTGCAGCAGAGCGTGTGTTGCTGTCTATATAGCGTGTACACTAACCTGCAGCAGAGCGTGTGGTGCTGTCTATATAGCGTGTAGTCTAACCTGCAGCAGAGCGTGTGGTGCTGTCTATATAGCGTGTACACTAACCTGCAGCAGAGCGTGTGGTGCTGTCTATATAGCGTGTAGTCTAACCTGCAGCAGAGCGTGTGGTGCTGTCTATATAGCGTGTAGTCTAACCTGCAGCAGAACGTGTGTTGCTGTCTATAGAGCGTGTAGTCTAACCTGCAGCAGAGCGCGTGGTGCTGTCTATATAGCGTGTAGTCTAACCTGCAGCAGAGCGTGTGGTGCTGTCTATATAGCGTGTAGTCTAACCTGCAGCAGAGCGTGTGGTGCTGTCTATATAGCGTGTAGTCTAACCTGCAGCAGAGCGCGTGGTGCTGTCTATATAGCGTCTAGTCTAACCTGCAGCAGAGCGTGTGGTGCTGTCTATATAGCGTGTAGTCTAACCTGCAGCAGAGCGTGTGGTGCTGTCTATATAGCGTGTAGTCTAACCTGCAGCAGAGCGTGTGGTGCTGTCTATATAGCGTGTAGTCTAACCTGCAGCAGAGCGTGTGGTGCTGTCTATATAGCGTGTAGTCTAACCTGCAGCAGAGCGTGTGGTGCTGTCTATATAGCGTGTAGTCTAACCTGCAGCAGAGCGTGTGGTGCTGTCTATATAGCGTGTAGTCTAACCTGCAGCAGAGCGTGTGGTGCTGTCTATATAGCGTGTACACTAACCTGCAGCAGAGCATGTGGTGCTGTCTATATAGCGTGTAGTCTAACCTGCAGCAGAGCGTGCGGTGCTGTCTATATAGCGTGTAGTCTAACCTGCAGCAGAACGTGTGTTGCTGTCTATATAGCGTGTAGTCTAACCTGCAGCAGAGCGTGTGGTGCTATCTCCACAACCACAGCGTTATCAGGCACCAGGCTCAGGCCCTCCTGGAAGAGGACAGGGCTGACCAGGTTATTACAATGGTACTCTGCTGAGGAGTACAGAGCCAGCGGGCTGTTCCAGTCCTTCTGGGGGATAGATGTACTGATCCACCTGGCAGACCTCTGCTTAGGCTCCTTGATCACCTACAAAGGGGGAGGAGGGAGAGAGAAAATTAAGTACAAGAGAGAGTAAATTAAGTATTAAATTAATTTCTAGTGAATAGGAATTTTTCAGTTCATGAAGGTAGTTTAGATTCTCCTCCTGAAATGACAGTTAAAACCCCAAACCGTTTGACACACGTCGTCTTACCCTCTTGAGAGCAGCCAGCAGGGCGGGAGCGATGGAGGCCATGTAGTAAGAATGGAAGGCTACACCAGCACTACGAACCTCCTTGGCAAACACACCACTCTCCTTCAGCTCTGATACAAACCTACTCACTTCCTCCTGCATACAGGTACACAGTGCCAGTTTCAGGAAGATGGTTTTCACAGATATAAAAGGATCTTTGACAATGTATAACGCTAATGATAGATACAACTGCAGGCATTTGGACCAAAATGTGTTACCGCAGGGCCAGAGATGGTGACGGTATCTTCAGCGTTGTGACAGGCTGGAACCACACCCTGGGGACATTGTGCCTTACACTCTGCCCAGGTCAGACCTGAAGAAGAGAGAGCGAGTTAGAGGCAAACCAACTGATCCCAATTCAAAACACACACACACACACACACACACACACGTCTTACCGACTGCAGCCATGCCACCAGGGGGCAGGTTAGCCTCGTTAATGGATCTCCCTCTCCAGTATGCTGCCAGGATAGCCTCACTGTGACTGAGGGATCCGTCTGCATAGCCACAGGCCAGCTCTCCCACACTGTGGCCCACAATGCCGTCTGGCTTCAGACCCAGCATCTGGAGCAGGTCAATCTGGGCGATCTGAGAGGGGGGGGGACAGACAGGGGTTATCTTTAGGAACCTAGGAACACCTTGATATGTCAGAGGCATTGTGTGGCCTTTGGACAATACAGTCCATAGCCTTTTGGTTTCAGTGCCATTTCCCCCCTCCACTTAGTTAAAATGGTGCCCCTCCTTCTGTAAAAATGGTGGTCTGCTCTTAGTTAAGACGACTGCACCAGCGTACCTGTATGGCAGCGAGGCCTACGAAGGCTTGGACGGTGTCCTCGAAGGTGCTCTCATCAGCCTCCATGAGCAGACTGGACACACACATCCCTGTGTCCTTCAATGCTATGTCCGAACGCAAGATGGACTCCCTGAAGTCTGGCAGCTGCATCAGACTGCGCCCCATCCCACCCCACTGGGTGCCCATACCTGAGATATACACAACACACACACGTCTCTCTTAAACCTCTTTGCTGTCATCACTCGAGGTAGAAGTTGCCCTTAACCACA
>NC_143044.1:41207500-41267500 GCF_057628025.1 Oncorhynchus mykiss
TCCATGATCCACAGCCCCAAGTCAAAACGGGGGGGGGAACAACTTTCCATTATCCACAGCCCCAAGTCAAAACGAGGAGGGGAACAACTTTCCATGATCCACAGCCCCAAGTCAAAACAGGGCGGGAACAACTTTCCATGATCCACAGCCCCAAGTCAAAACGAGGAGGGGAACAACTTTCCATGATCCACAGCTCCAAGTCAAAACGAGGGGGGGAACAACTTTCCATGATCCACAGCTCCAAGTCAAATCAGGGTGTGTGGATGTGTGTGTGGTGAACTGAAGAAAAAGGGAACATGACGAGCCTTAAGCGTGTGGTGACTCAGCAGCATCTATGCATTTGAAATACCCCTCTTCCTGTACTAAGAACAGAGATTTAAATGCATTCGGATGCTCCAAGTTAGAAACAGAGATTCACATGCATTCAGATGCTCAAGGATAGAAAGATTCACAAGCATTCAGATGTTTCAAGATAGTAACATAGATTCACATGCATTCAGATGCTCCAAGATAGAAACAGAGAATTCACATGCATTCAGATGCTCCAAGATAGAAACAGAGAATGTACATGCATTCAGATGATCCAAGATAGACACAGATCATTCACATGCACTCAGATGCTCCAGGATAGAAACATCATCATCATTCGTTTCATAATCCCTGACAGAACATCATTGACTAGTTGGTTGTATAATGATGATGACAGATCTGGTTAACTATACACAGTCAACACAAAACATGAAGAACACCTTCCTAATATTGAGTTGCAACACAAACATATCAGATGATGTAAAATAGGGTCTAATCTAAAAATTATGTAAAATAGGGTCTAATCTAAAGATTATGTAAAATTAGGGTCTAATCTAAAGATGATGTCAAATAGAGTCTAATCTAAAAAAGATGTAAAATAGAGTCTAATCTAAAAATGATGTAAAATAAGGTCTAATCTAAAAATGATGTAAAATAGGGTCTAATCTAAAAATGATGTAAAATAAGGTCTAATCTAAAAATGATGTAAAATAAAGTCTAATCTAAAAATTATGTAAAATAAGGTCTAATCTAAAAATGATGTAAAATAGGGTCTAATCTAAAGATGATGTAAAATAAAGTCTAATCTAAAAATGATGTAAAAGGTCTAATCTAAAAATGATGTAAAATAAAGTCTAATCTAAAAATTATGTAAAATAGAGGTCTAATCTAAAAATTATGTAAAATAGGGTCTAATCTAAAAATGATGTAAAATAGGGTCTAATCTAAAAATGATGTAAAATAAGGTCTAATCTAAAAATGATGTAAAATAAGGTCTAATCTAAAAATGATGTAAAATAGGGTCTAATCTAAAGATGATGTCAAATAGGGTCTAATCTAAAAATGATGTAAAATAAGGTCTAATCTAAAAATGATGTAAAATAGAGGTCTAATCTAAAAATTATGTAAAATAGAGGTCTAATCTAAAGATACATGAAAATATCGACGTTAAAGGTTAGAAAATGACAATTCATTGTAAAGAAATTACTAAGTAATTTGACAACCCTGTTTGTAAGCTTTAAAATTATATCAAACTCAACTGTTTACCTTTTCCAGTTATAAAGACATGGATGTGTCATGATAGGGTGGTGTAGGCAAAATGGGTCAACTTTGATCACCTCATTAGAAAAAACATTAGAAATGTCACAAAGAAGAAAATGGCAAAGGACAATTTCCACCTTGTGAAAAAACACATTTCCCATACACACTCTAAAAGATTTTTCCGAAATACACTTTCAGGACCCTCTCTCTACTGGTAAAAACACCTACAGTACGCTCTGTTAACATACAAAGCATTCAGGTCCAAAAAGTCACTTTCTGACCACTTCAACCATGGGAAAATATGTATGGAAAGTTTCATTGAAATCAAAAGGGGTCCAAAAAACTTGCCCTTTCTCCTTTTCCAGCAGCCTCTTTTCTGTCTCCAACTCCTTCTCCTCAGTGTTTGTCATACCGAGTTGAATCTGACTCAAGACAGACATCCAATCACATTTTTTTCAGACAGCAGTAAGGGGTAAGAAATGTTGGTTGAGAAAATACCCTCTCCATTCAAATCAAATCAAAATGTATTGGTCACATACACGTGTTTAGCAGATGTTATTGCGGGTGTAGCGAAATGATTGTGCTTCTAGTTCCGACAGTGCAGCCATATTTAACAAGTAATATCTAACAATTTCACAACATATAACTAATACACACAAATCTAGGTAAAGGAATGGAATTAAGAATATATAAATATATGGACGAGCAATGTCAGAGTGGCATAGACTAAGAGTAGAACAGTATAGAATACAGTATATACATAGGAGATGAGTGTAAGATATGCATAACAAGATATGTAAACATTATTAAAGTGGCTAGTGTTCCATTTACTAAAGTGGCCAATGATTTCAAGTCTATGTACTGTATATAGGCAGCAGCCTCTCTGTGCTAGTGATGACAATTTAACAGTTTGATGGCCTTGAGATAGAAGCTGTTTTTCAGTCTCTCGGTCCCAGCTTTGATGCACCTGTACTGACCTCGCTTTCTGGATGGCAGCGGGCGGGGTGAACAGGCAGTGCCTCGGGTGGATGATAGCCTTGGTTGATAGCCTCCTGTGACATCGGGTGCTGTAGGTGTCCTGGAGGGCAGGTAGTTTGCCCCCGGTGATGCGTTGTGCAGACCGCACCACCCTCTGGAGAGCCCTGCGGGTGTGGGAGGTGCAGTTGCTGTACCAGGCGGTGTTACAGCCCGACAGGATGATCTTAATTGTGCCTCTGTAAAAGTTTGTGAGGGCTTTAGCTGAAAAGCCACATTTCTTCAGCCTTCTAAAGGTTGAAGAGGCGCTGATGCGCGCTGATGCGCCTTCTTCACCACGCTGCCTGTGTGGGTGGACCATTTAAGTTGGTCAGTAATGTGTATGCCGAGGAACTTAAAACTTTCCACCTTCTCCACTGCTGTCCCGTCGATGTGGATAGGGGGGTGCTACCTCTGCTGTTTCCGGAAGTCCATGATCATCTCCTTTGTTTTGTTGACGTTGAGTGAGAGGTTATTTTCCTGGCACCACAATCCCAGAGCCCTCACCTTCTCCCTGTAGGCTGTCTCGTCGTTGTTGGTAATCAAGCCTACTACTGTTGTGTCGTCTGCAAACTTGATGATTGTGTTGGAGGCATGCTTGGCCAATCACTCAATGGTGAACAGGGAGTATGGGAGGGGGCTGAGCATGCACCCTTGTGGGGCCCCAGTGTTGAGGATCAGCAAAGTGGAGGTGTTGTTTCCTACCTTCACCACCTGGGGGCAGCCCGTCAGGCAGTCCAGGACCCAATTGCACAGGGCGGTATTTAGACCCAGGACGTCAAGCTTAATGATGAGCTTGGAGGGTACTATGGTGTTGAATGCCGAGCTATAGTCAACAAACCGCATTCTTACATAGGTATTCCTCTTGTCCATATGGAATAGGGCAGTGTGCAGTGTGATGCCGATTGCATCGTCTGTGGACCTATTGGGGTGGTAAGAAAATGAAGTGGGTCTAGGGTGACAGGTAAGGTGGAGGTGATATGATCCTTGACTAGTCTCTCAAAGCACTTCATGGTGACAGAGGTGAGTGCTATTCTTGCGTACAGGATCTTGAAGTATGTGGGGACAGAAGACTGGGATAGGGAGAGAATGAATATGTCCCTAAACACACCAGCCAGCTGGTCTTCACATGCTTTGAGGACGCAGCTCGTGATGCCGTCTGGGCCGGGAAGTGTTGACACGCTTAAATGTCTTACTCACGTCGGCCACGGAGAAGGAGAGCCCACAGTCCTTGGTAGCGGGCCACGTCAGTAGCACTGTGCTATCCTCAAAGCGGGCAAAGAACGTGTTTAGCTTGTCTGGAAGCAAGACGTCGGTGTCCGCGAAGTGGCTGGTTTTCCTTTTGTAGTCCGTGATTGTCTGTAGACCCTGCCACATACGTTTCGTGTCTGAGCCATTGAATTGAGACTCCACTTTGTCTCTATACTGATGTTTTGCCTGTTTGATTGCCTTGCAGGGGGAATGACTACTCTGTTTGTATATATGGCTACTCTGTTTGCCATATTCCCAGTCACCTTGCCATGGTTAAATGTGGTGGTTCGCGCTTTCAGTTGTGCGCGAATGCTACCATCTATCCACAGTTTCTGGTTAGGGTAGGTTTTAACAGTCACAGTGGGTACAACATCTCTTATACACTTCCTGATAAACTCAGTCACCGTCTCAATGTATTCGTCAATATTATTCTCGGAGGCTACCTGGAACATATCCCAGTCCGTGTGATCAAAACAATCTTGAAGTGTGGATTCCGATGGGTCAGACCTGCGTTGAATAGTCCTTAGCACAGGTACTTCCTGTTGGAGTTTCTGTCTATAAGAAGGGAGGAGCAAAATGGAGCAATTGTTGAGTGTTTAAGCAGCACGAGTACTAGCATCGATATGTTGATAGAATTCAGGCAGCCTTTTCCTCAAATTTGCTTTGTTAAAATCCCCAGCTACAATAAATGCAGCATCAGGCTAATGTATATGGTTTCCAGTTTGAATAAAGTCCAGTGAAGTTCCTTGAGGGCCGTCGTGGTATCGTCTTGTGGGGGGATATACACGGCCATGAATATAACCAAAGATAATTGTTTTGGGAGATAGTACAGATGGCATTTGATTGTGAGGTATTCTAGGTTGGGTGAAAAAAAGGACTTGAGTTCCTGTATGATGTCTCTGGAAAGAAACCCTTGCCCTGAGATCGTCAACTTTATTATCCAGGAACTGAACATTAGCAAGTAATATACTCGGAAGCGATGGGTGGTGTGTGTCCTAAATCGGACTAGAAGACCACTCCGAGTACCTCTCTTTTGCCGGTGTTGTTTTGGGTCAGCCTCTGGAATCAGTTCAATTGCTCTGGATGGTGCGAACAAAGGATCCGCTTCGGGAAAGTTGTATTCCTGGTTCTAATGCTGGTAGTGCTGGTGAGTTACCACAGCTCTGATATCCAAAAGTTCTTCCTGGCTGTATGTAATAACACATAACATTTTCTGGACTAACAATGTAAGAAATAATACATAAAAAAACGAAATACTGCAAAGTTTGCAACGAACTAGAAGCGAGGCAGCCCTCTCTGTTTGATGCCATCTTGATAGTACTATGCACTTGCAATATGGCTTTATGTTAACACATTGTGAATACGTATTCAGAGCACATATAAAGCCATATCCCTAAGGTACAGACTCACACACACACTCTACAAGAAGACTTTCAAAGTGAGTGTGAACCCTCTTGGCCCCAAAGCAATTTGTCTTAGCTGTCAGCCATGGTGAGAATTGATTAGCACAGTAACAGTTGGACATGGTCCTGAGTTGTTTCAATATGGTGCCATATTCCCAAGATCAGGGCTCTCCAACCCTGTTCCTGGAGAGCTACACCCTCCTGAAGGTTTTCACTATAACCCTGTTCCTGGAGAGCTACCCCCTCCTGAACATTTTTCACTCTAACCCTGTTCCTGGAGAGCTACCCCCTCCTTTAGGTTTTCACTCTAACCCTTTTCCTGGAGAGCAAACGTCCTGTAGGTTTCAATCCTCAACCCTGTTCCTGGAGAGCTATCATCCTGTAGGTTTTCACTTTAACTCCATTTGTAACTAACCTGGTTCAGTTTATCAACCAGCACATTTTTAGAATCAGGTGCTCTAGATTAGGGTTGGAGAGGGTAGCTCTGGATGGCAGGATCCGGCTGTATGTTTGACACCCCTGGGGTATAGGGTTCCATTTGGAATGCAGGCCTCAGAGTCAAATTCACTCACCACAGCAGAGGCCAGGTCAGCTCCCAGAGACGCCCAGCTCAGGATCAATGTCAGCACCCCAAACACCATCATACTGCAGGGACACAGAGAGAGAACGGTATGGTATTATTACACTGTTTATAACACACTATAATAATTATAACACTGGCCAACAAACATTAGAACTCTTCAAAGTGCTATAGTCATAGTGTAGTCATCAAGGATGTGATAATCAAAGATGATGATGTCATCATTAGTGATGGGGGAATATCTTGAACATTAAATTGCAATAAAACCATAGCATCGAAGCACAATACATATCATATCGGTCCCTTAGTATGGTGATAATATGGTATGGTGAGGTCCCTCAGTATGGTGATAATATGGTATGGTGAGATCCCTCAGTATGGTGATAATATTGTATGGTAAGGTCCCTCAGTATGGTGATAATATGGTATGGTCCCTCAGTATGGTGATAATATGGTATGGTGAGGTCCCTCAGTATGGTGATAATATGGTATGGTGAGGTCGCTCAGTATGGTAATAATATGGTATGGTGAGGTCCCTCAGTATGGTGATAATATGGTATGGTCCCTCAGTAAGGTGATAATATTGTATACTGAGGTCCCTCAGTAAGGTGATAATATTGTATACTGAGGTCCCTCAGTAAGGTGATAATATGGTATGGTGAGGTCCCTCAGTATGGTGATAATATGGTATGGTCCCTTAGTATGGTGATAATATGGTATGGTGAGTCCCTCAGTAAGGTGATACTGTTATGGTGAGTCCCTCAGTATGGTGATTATATGGTATGGTGAGTCCCTCAGTAAGGTGATAATATTGTATGCTGAGGTCCCTCAGTATGGTGAGGTCCCTCAGTATGGTGATAATATGGTGAGGTCCCTCAGTATGGTGATAATATGGTGAGGTCCCTCAGTAAGGTGAGGTCCCTCAGTATGGTGATAATATGGTGAGGTCCCTCAGTAAGGTGATAATATTGTATGCTGAGGTCCCTCAGTAGGTGATAATATGGTATGGTAAGGTCCCTCAGTATGGTGATTATATGGTATGGTGAGTCCCTCAGTAAGGTGATAATATTGTATGCTGAGGTCAGGGCTGTTACTCTGCTTCACCATTTAAAAGTCCTCTCTCCAGAGACTGCAAAATCTCTGTAGTGAACAGATGTCAGGGGGCATCATCTCTGTTGTTCTCCAGTCGATAACAGCCTCTTTACGACTTCATGATGCAGGCAATGAGACATGCATCCTGCCTGCTACCTCCAAACCATCCCCCACATGGACAGACAATAGGAAATGCATTTCTCTGCCCCTCCCTACCCCCCCACTAACTCCAATCCAGCCCCTCTCCACTTATGAACTAATGCCTTCAGGAAATTACATCATCACCATGTGACCACAACCTTGTAGTGCAGTGAAAACATGTGTGTTTGTGTGCATATACTGTATATAGCGTGTGTCTAGGTACACTACCGGTCAAAAGTTTTAGAACACCTTATTTGTACTATTTTCTTCATTGTAGAATAATAGTGAAGACATCAAAACCATGAAATAACACATATGGAATCAAGTAGTAACCAAACAAGTATGACAAGGTGAGACAGGGAGCACAGAGGGCCAAGATGAGTTACATGCTTACTATATGCTGAGTGTGTATGATGTGTGTGTATTTCTATTTATTATAGATCCCCATTACCTCCTGCCAAAGCAGCAGCTACACTTCCTGGGGTCTGGCAAAATTAAGGCAGTAAACATGTATTAATCACATCTTTACTAATGCTGCAGAAACGTGCTTGAAAGCAGTACCCAGATCCATCAGATGTATTGATCACAATATAGTAGCCATATCTAGGAAAATCAAAGTTCCAAAGGCTGGGCCTAATATAGTCTATAAGAGGTCATACAATAAGTTTTGTAGTGATTCCTATGTTGTTGATGTAAAGAATATTTGTTGGTTTGCGTTGTGTAATGAGGAGCAAACCATTTTTTTCAAAACTTTACTAAGGGTTGGTAACAGGCTGATTGGTCGGTTATTTGAGCCAGTAAAGGGTGCTTTACTATTCTTAGGTAGCAGAATGACTTTAGCTTACCTCCAGGTCTGGGGGCACACACTTTCCAGTAGGCTTGAATTGAAAATATGGAAAATAGGAGTAGCAATATCGTCCGCTATTATCCTCCGTAATTTTTCATCTAAACTGCCAGACCCCGGTGGCTTGTCATTTTTGGTAGACAACAATAATTTCTCCACACTCACAATTCCAAATTACAATGCTTGTCTTTCATAATTCGGTCAGATATACTTGGAAGTTTAGGGTCAGCGTTTCTTTCAGGCATGTCATGACTAAGTTTTCTAATCTTGCCAATGAATTTTTTTTTTAAGCAGTTGGCAATATCAGTTGGTTTTGTGATGAATGAGCCATATGATTCAATGAATTTAAGGTGCTTTAAAGCTTTTTACTATCATTCTTTATGTCATTTATGTTTGTTTCATAGTGTAGTTAATTTTTTTTTGTCACATGATTTCTCAATTTGCAGTATGTTTGCCAATCGGTTGTGCAGCCAGACTTACTGGCAATTTATTTAGACTCATCCCTCTCAACCATACCATTTTTTGTCATTGCATTAATGGGTGCATGCTTATTAGCAACTGGAATAAGCAATTTCATAAATGTGTCAAGTACAACATCTGTTTGCTCCTCATTACACACCACAAACTAACACATTCTTTACATCAACAACACAGGAATCACTACAAAACGTATTGTATAACCTCTTATACACTACATTAGGCCCAGCCTTTGGAACTGGTTTTCCTAGATATTGCTACTATATTGCGATCTCTACATCTGATGGATCTGGATACTCCTTTCAAGCACATTTCTGCAGCATTAGTAAAGTTGTGATTAATGCATGGTGATTTCATGCATGTGCTGTTTGTAACTACCCTGGTAGGTTGACTGATAACTTGAACCAGGTTGCACTGGTTACAGTTTGAAGCTTTTTTTGAGTGGCCAGCATGATGAAACCTCTCTGTTGATATCACATAAATGATCAAGCATTTCACACATGTTATCCAGATACTGACTGTAAGCACTTGGTGGTCTATAGCAACTTCCCACAAGAATGGGCTTTAGGTGAGGCAGATGAACCTGAAGCCATATTACTTCAACAATATTTAACATGAGATCCTCTCTAATCTTTACAGGAATGTGGTTCTGAATATAAACAGCAACACCTACACCACTGGCATTTGTATTGTATCTGTAAATGTTATAACCTTGTATTGCTACCACTGTATCATGAAAGGTATTGTCAATGTGCATTTCTGAGCAACTAGCAAGTTATTCATTTGAATGAACCTTGTTTCATAAGCTACTTATGTTAACATGGGCTATTTTGAGCACTTTTCTGGGATGCTTGCTTGTTTTCATTGCTTTACTGGGAAGCTTAGCAGAAGTAGATATTCTCATGTTATTTATGTTAGTGCAGGGTGAGCTGCACACAGTGGACTTCCTACTTGGGCCCACAGCCTCAGTGCTAACAGCATACATCTGGTTCATAGGCACATACTTGCTACATACAATAACTGTAGGATCAGCAGAGCCATTCAGGGCAGTCAGAGGGACATCAATTAGGTTACTTACATTGTGTCTACCAATGCTCCTGGTATAATGTGCATTTGCTAAAGCATTATGATGACTCAGCGACACAATGGTAGGAATTAACTGAGCTGGGCTTGGGCCATTGATAAGTCATTGTCCTAATACAGACTTATAATGCTGTGAAAGGATCCAGGAACCCAAATGATTTGGGTGGATCCCATCCTCCTTATAAATGTGTTTTGTTTACAAAAGGTATCGAAATTGTCAACAAAAGTTACACCCATTGAACTGCAATAATCATGTAGCCAGTTGTGAAGAGAAAGAATCCTGATAAAGCATTCAATGCCACAATTCAGAGAGGGCACATGACCAGATATGATGGGTATTTTATTAGAGTCAAGCAAAGTCAATCAGCCCTTTGAAATCCAGTTTCAACTGTCCAGAGCTGCCCTTCATAATGTCATTAAAACCCACATGGACTATGATGGAATCGATGTCCATGTCCTGGTGTAGTGCATACGGAAGCTTAGTAATGCCATTTACACAAGTTCCGGGATAGGACATTGTTTTTGCACCAGGGAGAGTCACATTTCTTACCATGGAGCTGCCCAAAATCACGGCTGGCGAGAAAGACGAGAAAATCCACCCACTCCCATGCTTCACAGAATGCTTCACAGGATGGTGCCTCTGACAGATGGAGAAACCCCACTCCCATGCTTCACAGGATGGTGCCTCTGACAGATGGAGAAACCCCACTCCCATGCTTAACAGGATGGTGCCTCTGACAGATGGAGAAACCCCACTCCCATGCTTCACAGGATGGTACCTCTGACAGATGGAGAAACCCTGCTCAATCCAGAGCAGGGACGGAAGGTTGCCGACGTCGACTTCGAAATCGTAGGGGAAGGAGTTGGAATAGGCACAATGGCCGCAGACACAGGTACACCCCCCCCCCCCCCCCCCCCAGTGACGAAGGTGCAGGAAGATCAGGGTGGCAAAATTATTAGTTGTTTGTATCCGCTCTCGTTGGGAGTCTAGACAGCTTTGCGGGAGGCCGCTGTCTTCCCCGTTCTCGTGACATGCGACCATCGTCGATTGCTGTGTTCCTTCTTGCTGTGCTCCTTCGACTCCACTATCAGATGGGGAGGAGAGGCATGAGATGGCTCCCCTGGTAAACGAACACCACGCAACACCGGCCAGTCGGTTAACGACAAGACGGAGATGCATCCAACATGCACGAATGCCATTCAGCCACAGGCGTAGAAAAGGTAAACACTCCACTCTGCCTTTTCCCCAGTTTCTTACGTAGGCTGGCGACCTGCGTGATCAAGGAAGTCACCTCAAGCCTATAATCCTCGACAAGCAAACAATTGCCACATTGGAACTCTGAACGATCCAGTTTGTCCCTAACAAACATAGTCGATACAGCTCCTACAGCACTGGAAACCTTCATTCTTTTGGCACCCCCCTTTGGGTTGTGCCGTTAGTGAGATCTTCGTGGGCTATACTCTGCCTTATCTCAGTATGGTAAGTTGGTGGTTGGAGATATGCCTCTAGTGGTGTGGGGGCTGTTCTTTTTTCAAAGTGGGTGGGGTTATATCCTGTCTGTTTGGCCCTGTTCGGGCCTTGCAGACTTGTTTACGTGTTGCTGTGCGTTTTGTTGCCAACCTATTTTGCTACCTGACAACTTTATGGTTTTTACTTTTTAATTACCGTTTTCATTTTAGTTTTTTCCCTCAACTTTTTCACTCCGGACGCTTTATCTGGACATGGTTCGACAGGACCTCCAACAGCCGAAGCTACAGTGCCTTGCGAAAGTTTTTGTGAAGAATCAACAACAAGTGGGACACAATCATGAAGTGGAACGACATCTATTGGATATTTCAAACTTTTTTAACAAATCAAAAACTGAAAAATTGGGCGTGCAAAATTATTCAGCCCCTTTACTTTCAGTGCAGCAAACTCTCTCCAGAAGTTCAGTGAGGATCTCTGAATGATCCAATGTTGACCTAAATGACTAATGATGATAAATACAATCCACCTGTGTGTAATCAAGTCTCCGTATAAATGCACCTGCACTGTGATAGTCTCAGAGGTCCGTTAAAAGCGCAGAGAGCATCATGAAGAACAAGGAACACACCAGGCAGGTCCGAGATACTGTTGTGAAGAAGTTTAAAGCTGGATTTGGATACAAAAAGATTTCCCAAGCTTTAAACATCCCAAGGAGCACTGTGCAAGCGATAATATTGAAATGGAAGGAGTATCAGACCACTGCAAATCTACCAAGACCTGGCCGTCTCTCTAAACTTTCAGCTCATACAAGGAGAAGACTGATCAGAGATGCAGCCAAGAGGCCCATGATCACTCTGGATGAACTGCAGAGATCTACAGCTGAGGTAGGAGACTCTGTCCATAGGACAACAATCAGTTGTATATTGCACAAATCTGGCCTTTATGGAAGAGTGGCAAGAAGAAAGCCATTTCTTAAAGATATCCATAAAAAGTGTCGTTTAAAGTTTGCCACAAGCCACCTGGGAGACACACCAAACATGTGGAAGAAGGTGCTCTGGTCAGATGAAACCAAAATTGAACTTTTTGGCAACAATGCAAAATGTTATGTTTGGCGTAAAAGCAACACAGCTGAACACACCATCCCCACTGTCAAACATGGTGGTGGCAGCATCATGGTTTGGGCCTGCTTTACTTCAGCAGGGACAGGGAAGATGGTTAAAATTGATGGGAAGATGGATGGAGCCAAATACAGGACCATTCTGGAAGAAAACCTGATGGAGTCTGCAAAAGACCTGAGACTGGGACGGAGATTTGTCTTCCAACAAGACAATGATCCAAAACATAAAGCAAAATCTACAATGGAATGGTTCAAAAATAAACATATCCAGGTGTTAGAATGGCCAAGTCAAAGTCCAGACCTGAATCCAATCGAGAATCTGTGGAAAGAACTGAAAACTGCTGTTCACAAATGCTCTCCATCCAACCTCACTGAGCTCGAGCTGTTTTGCAAGGAGGAATGGGAAAAAATGTCAGTCTCTCGATGTGCAAAACTGATAGAGACATACCCCAAGTGACTTACAGCAGTAATCGCAGCAAAAGGTGGCGCTACAAAGTATTAACTTAAGGGGGCTGAATAATTTTGCACGCCCAATTTTTCAGTTTTTGATTTGTTAAAAAAGTTTGAAATATCCAATAAATGTCGTTCCACTTCATAATTGTGTCCCACTTGTTGTTGATTCTTCACAAAAAAATACAGTTTTATATCTTTATGATTGAAACCTGAAATGTGGCAAAATGTCGCAAAGTTCAAGGGGGCCGAATACTTTCGCAAGGCACTGTAAGTAGTAAAATTAACATGATGCCTTCTAATTGCAGTCGCTGTACTCATAATATACAGGAGAACGATCGCCTTACGGCGAGGATAGCTGTGCTACAAGCCCAGCTTCAGACGCAAACGTTAGGCAAGGGTAATTTCAGTGTAGGAAAGGATGAAACAGCGTCTGTGCCACTAGTAAGTACAGATAGTAGTATAAATCCCCTGGCACAGTCCCCGCAGCCGGACAACTTTCTCACGGTTTCTGGAAGGAAATGCTGTAGGAATGCTCAACCGGTGTCGCTCATTCAGCCGCCAGAAACTTTCAACCGGTTTTCCCCATTAAGCAGCGAGTTTGGAGTCAGAGGCCGAGCCTTCTCTTGTCTCTACTCCTCCCGTTACGGGGTCTGAGACGCCGAAGCTTCCCCCCATTAGCTCTGACAAATTGAAAACTCTAGTCATTGGCGACTCCATTACCCGCAGTATTAGACTTAAAACGAATCATCCAGCGATCATACACTGTTTACCGGGGGGCAGGGCTACCGACGTTAAGGCTAATCTGAAGATGGTGCTGGCTAAAGCTAAAACTGGCGAGTGTAGAGAGTATAGAGATATTGTTATCCACGTCGGCACCAACGATGTTAGGATGAAACAGTCAGAGATCACCAAGCGCAACATAGCTTCTGCGTGTAAATCAGCTAGAAAGATGTGTCGGCATCGAGTAATTGTCTCTGGCCCCCTCCCAGTTAGGGGGAGTGATGAGCTCTACAGCAGAGTCTCACAACTCAATCGCTGGTTGAAAACTGTTTTCTGTTCCTCCCAAAAGATAGAATTTGTAGATAATTGGCCCTCTTTCTGGGACTCATCCACAAACAGGACCAAGCCTGACCTGCTGAGGAGTGACGGACTCCATCCTAGCTGGAGAGGTGCTCTCATCTTATCTACCAACATAGACAGGGCTCTAACTCCTCTAGCTCCACAATGAAATAGGGTGCAGGCCAGGCAGCAGGCTGTTAGCCAGCCTGCCAGCATAGTGGAGTCTGCCACTAGCACAGTCAGTGTAGTCAGCTCAGCTATCCCCATTGAGACCGTGTCTGTGCCTCGACCTAGGTTGGGCAAAACTAAACATGGCGGTGTTCGCCTTAGCAATCTCACTAGGATAAAGACCTCCTCCATTCCTGTCATTATTGAAAGAGATCATGATAACTCACATCTCAAAAAAAGGGCTAATTAATGTTAGATCCCTTACTTCAAAGGAAATTATAGTCAATGAACTAATCACTGATCATAATCTTGATGTGATTGGCCTGACTGAAACATGGCTTAAGCCTGATGAATGTACTGTGTTAAATGAGGCCTCACCTCCTGGCTACACTAGTGACCATATCCCCCGTGCATCCTGCAAAGGCGGAGGTGTTGCTAACATTTACGATAGCAAATTTCAATTTACAAAAAAAAAAAATGATGTTTTCGTCTTTTGAGCTTCTAGTCATGAAATCTATGCAGCCTACTCAATCACTTTTTATAGCTATTGTTTACAGGCCTCCTGGGCCATATACAGCGTTCCTCATTGAGTTCCCTGAATTCCTATCGGACCTTGTAGTCATAGCAGATAATATTCTAATCTTTGGTGACTTTAATATTCACATTGAAAAGTCCACAGACCCACTCCAAAAGGCTTTCGGAGCCATCATCGACTCAGTGGGTTTTGTCCAACATGTCTCTGGACCCACTCACTGTCACAGTCATACTCTGGACCTAGTTTTGTCCCATGGAATAAATGTTGTGGATCTTAATGTTTTTCCTCATAATCCTGGACTATCGGACCACCATTTTATTACGTTTGCAATTGCAACAAATAATCTGCCCAGACCCCAACCAAGGAACATCAAAAGTCGTGCTATAAATTCACAGACAACACAAAGATTCCTTGATGTCCTTCCAGATTCCCCCTGTCTACCCAAGGACGTCAGAGGACAAAAATCAGCTAACCACCTAACTGAGGAACTCAATTTAACCTTGAGCAATACCCTAGATGCAGTTGCACCCCTAAAAACTAAAAACACATCTCATAAGAAACTAACTAGCAAGCTTCCAGAAAATTGGAACGGAAATGGCGCCACACAAAACTGGAAGTCTTCCGACTAGCTTGGAAAGACAGTACCGTGCAGTACCGAAGAGCCCTTACTGCTGCTCGATCATCCTATTTTTCTAACTTAATTGAGGAAAGCTAACTAAAAAGCAGCATTCCCCAAGAGAGGATGGCTTTCACTTTAGCAGTGATAAATTCATGAACTTCTTTGAGGAAAAGATCATGATTATTAGAAAGCAAATTACGGACTCCTCTTTAAATCTGCGTATTCCTTCAAAGCTCAGTTGTCCTGAGTCTGCACAACTCTGCCAGGACCTAGGATCAAGAGAGACGCTCAAGTGTTTTAGTACTATATCTCTTGACACAATGATGAAAATAATCATGGCCTCTAAACCTTCAAGCTGCATACTATTCCAACTAAACTACTGAAAGAGCTGCTTCCTGTGCTTGGCCCTCCTATGTTGAACATAATAAACGGCTCTCTATCCACCGGATGTGTACCAAACTCACTAAAAGTGGCAGTAATAAAGCCTCTCTTGAAAAAGCCAAACCTTGACCCAGAAAATATAAAAAACTATCGGCCTATATCGAATCTTCCATTCCTCTCAAAATTTTTAGAAAAGGCTGTTGCGCAGCAACTCACTGCCTTCCTGAAGACAAACAATGTATACGAAATGCTTCAGTCTGGTTTTAGACCCCATCATAGCACTGAGACTGCACTTGTGAAGGTGGTAAATTAAATTTTAATGGCATCAGAACGAGGCTCTGCATCTGTCCTCGTGCTCCTAGACCTTAGTGCTGCTTTTGATACCATCGATCACCACATTCTTTTGGCGAGATTGGAAACCCAAATCGGTCTACACGGACAAGTTCTGGCCTGGTTTAGATCTTATCTGTCGGAAAGATATCAGTTTGTCGCTGTGAATGGTTTGTCTTCTGACAAATCAACTGTACATTTCGGTGTTCCTCAAGGTTCCGTTTTAGGATCATTGTTTTCACTATATATTTTACCTCTTGGGGATGTCATTCGAAAACATAATGTTAACTTTCACTGCTATATGGATGACACACAGCTGTACATTTCAATGAAACATGGTGAAGCCCCAAAATTGCCCTCGCTAGAAGCATGTGTTTCAGACATAAGGAAGTGGATGGCTGCAAACTTTCTACTTTTAAACTCGGACAAAACAGAGATGCTTGTTCTAGGTCCCAAGAAACAAAGAGATCTTCTGTTAAATCTGACAATTAATCTTAATGGTTGTACAGTCATCTCAAATAAAACTGTGAAGGACCTCGGCGTTACTCTGGACCCTGATCTCTCTTTTGAAGAACATATCAAGACCATTTCAAGGACAGCTTTTTTCCATCTACGTAACATTGCAAAAATCAGAAACTTTCTGTCCAAAAATGATGCTGAAAAATTAATCCATGCTTTTGTCACTTCTAGGTTAGACTACTGCAATGCTCTACTTTCCGGCTACCCGGATAAAGCACTAAATAAACTTCAGTTAGTGCTAAATACGGCTGCTAGAATCCTGACTAGAATCAAGAAATTTGATCATATTACTCCAGTGCTAGCCTCCCTACATTGGCTTCCTGTCAAAGCAAGGGCTGATTTCAAGGTTTTACTGCTAACCTACAAAGCATTACATGGCTTGCTCCTACCTATCTCTCTGATTTGGTCCTGCCGTACATACCTACACGTACGCTACGGTCACAAGACGCAGGCCTCCTAATTATCCCTAGAATTTCTAAGCAAACAGCTGGAGGCAGGGCTTTCTCCTATAGAGCTCCATTTTTATGGAACGTTCTGCCTACCCATGTCAGAGACGCAAACTCGGTCTCAACCGTTAAGTCTTTACTGAAGACTCATCTCTTCAGTGGGTCATATGATTGAGTGTAGTCTGGCCCAGGAGTGGGAAGGTGAACAGAAAGGCTCTGGAGCAACGAACAGCCCTTGCTGTCTCTGCCTGGCCGGTTCTCCCTCTTTCCACTGGGATTCTCTGCCTCTAACCCTATTACAGGGGCTGAGTCACTGGCTTACTGGGGCTCTCTCATGCCGTCCCTGGGAGGGGTGCGTCACCTGAGTGGGTTGAGTCACTGATGTGGTCATCCTGTCTGGGTTATCCCTCTAGTGGTGTGGGGGCTGTGCTTTGGCAAAGTGGCTGGGGTTATATCCTTCCTGTTTGGCCCTGTCCGGGGGTGTCCTCGGATGTGGCCAGTGTCTCCTGACCCCTCCTGTCTCAGCCTGCAGTATTTATGCTGCAGTAGTTTATGTGTCGGGGGGCTAGGGTCAGTTTGTTATATCTGGAGTACTTCTCCTGTCCTATTCGGTGTCCTGTGTGAATTTAAGTGTGCTCTCTCTAATTCTCTCTTTCTTTCTCTCTCTTGGAGGACCTGAGCCCTAGGACCATGCCTCAGGAATACCTGACATGATGACTCCTTGCTGTCCCCAGTCCACCTGGCCGTGCTGCTGCTCCAGTTTCAACTGTTCTGCCTTATTATTATTGGACCATGCTGGTCTCTAGTGGTGTGGGGGCTGTGCTTTGGTGGGTGGGGTGGGGTTATAACCTTCCTGTTTGGCCCTGTCCGGGGGTGTCTTCGGAGTGGGCCACAGTGTCTCCTGACCCCTCCTGTCTCAGCCTCCAGTATTTATGCTGCAGTAGTAGTTTATGTGTCGGGGGGCTAGGGTCAGTTTGTTATATCTGGAGTACTTCTCCTGTCCTATTCGGTGTCCTGTGTGAATCTAGGTGTGCGTTCTCTAATTCTCTCCTTCTCTCTTTCTCTCTCGGAGGACCTGAGCCCTAGGACCATGCCCCACGACTACCTGACATGATGACTCCTTGCTGTCCCCAGTCCACCTGGCTGTGCTGCTGTTCCAGTTTCAACTGTTCTGCCTTAATGTTATTCGACCATGCTGGTCATTTATGAACATTTGAACATCTTGGCCATGTTCTGTTATAATCTCCACACGGCACAGCCAGAAGAGGACTGGCCATCCCACATATGCTCTCTCTAATTCTCTCTTTCTTTCTCTCTCTCGGAGGACCTGAGCCCTAGGACCATGCCCCAGGAATACCTGACATGATGACTCCTTGCTGTCCCAGTCCACCTGACCATGCTGCTGCTCCAGTTTCAACTGTTCTGCCTTATTATTATTCGACCATGCTGGTCATTTATGAACATTTTAACATCTTGACCATGTTTTGTTATAATCTCCACCCGGCACAGCCAGAAGAGGACTGGCCACCCCACATAGCCTGGTTCCTCTCTTGGTTTCTTCCTAGGCTTTGGCCTTTCTAGGGAGTTTTTCCTAGCCACCGTGCTTCTACACCTGCATTGCTTGCTGTTTGGGGTTTTAGGCTGGGTTTCTGTATAGCACTTTGAGATATCAGCTGATGTACGAAGGGCTATATAAATACATTTGATTTGATTTGATATTGTCTGACAGGGCCACAGTGTCTTCTGACCCCTCCTGTCTCAGACTCTAGTATTTATGCTCCAATAGTTTGTGTCGGGAGGCTAGAGTCAGTCTGTTTTATCTGGAGTATTTCTCCCGTGTCCTGTGTCAATTTAAGTATGCTCTCTCTTTTTCTTTCTTTCTCTCTTTCTCTCTCTCAGAGGACCTGAGCCCTAGGACCATGCCTCAGGACAACCTGGCCTGATGCCTCCTTGCTGTCCCCAGTTCACCTGGTCATGCTGCTGCTCCAGTTTCAACTGTCTGCCTGCGGCTATGGAACCTTGACCTGTTCACCGGACGTGCTACCTGTCCCAGACCTGCTGTTTTCAACTCTCTAGAGACAGCAGGAGTGGTAGAGTTACTCTGAATGATCAGCTATGAAAAGCCAACTGACATTTACTCCTGGGGTGCTGACCTGTTTCACCCTCTACAACCACTGTGATTATTGTTATTTGAACCCGCTATGAACATTTGAACATCTTGGCCATGTTCTGTTAAAATCAGGGCATTATAAATAAATTTGATTGATTGATTGATTTACTTCTCTAGTCAAAGAGGGCTCCACTGGAAAACTCATCTGGGACTAACTTTGTTAGCTTGATAGCTAACATTAGCAGCTTAGCTAGGTTAGCGGCTCTTTCAAGCAGACTTTAATCTGTCAGTTAAGTTATGATGTGTGGGTGTGTGTCTGTGTATGATGTGTGTCTGTGCCATGTGGAATCCCTCTCACTGTAGAGCACAGGGCTGAACTGATTGTGTGTACATTTAGTATTTCTTAGATATTAACATAGACCTACATTGTCCAGTGAAATGCTCTACCTTCCTCCCTCACTCCCTTCTGCCCTCCCCTACACCAGGCTTGAAACAGCTTCACATGAAGAACTAAATCATTCAAGCTATTCCAGACCAGAAATGTAAAAAAAATATAAATTTCAGTCAACTGCATTTGTAATTCATGTTCATTATCTAAGACCCATAAAACAGGTCAAATGTTAACTTGCTACAGTATATTAACACTCTAGGAAGTCTGGGGTGGTTCTTGAAAGTCTGGGGTGGTTCCAAGTCAATTCAATCAACCACAAATGTCAAATGTATGGTTCTTGGAAATGGGCATGGCAAATCTCCAAGCATACAATTCCACCGGCAGCCCAAACAATACTTTAAATAACTGATCAGAACAGTAACAGAACAGTAACAGAACAGTAACAGGGGCAGAACAGTAACAGAACAGTAACAGAACAGTAACAGAACAGTAACAGAACAGTAACAGGGGCAGAACAGTAACAGGGGCAGAACAGTAACAGAACAGTAACAGGGGCAGAACAGTAACAGGGGCAGAACAGTAACAGAACAGTTACGGGGCAGAACAGTAACAGAACAGTAACAGAACAGTAACAGAACAGTAACAGGGGCAGAACAGTAACAGAACAGTAACAGAACAGTAACAGAACAGTAACAGGGGCAGAACAGTAACAGAACAGTAACAGAACAGTAACAGAACAGTAACAGGGGCAGAACAGTAACAGAACAGTAACAGAACAGTAACAGAACAGTAACAGAACAGTAACAGAACAGTAACAGGGGCAGAACAGTAACAGAACAGTAACAGAACAGTAACAGGGGCAGAACAGTAACAGAACAGTAACAGAACAGTAACAGGGGCAGAACAGTAACAGAACAGTAACAGAACAGTAACAGGGGCAGAACAGTAACAGAACAGTAACAGAACAGTAACAGGGGCAGAACAGTAACAGAACAGTAACAGAACAGTAACAGAACAGTAACAGGGGTAGAACAGTAACAGAACAGTAACAGGGGCAGAACAGTAACAGAACAGTAACAGGGGCAGAACAGTAACAGAACAGTAACAGGGCATAACAGTAACAGTAACAGGGACAGAACATTAACAGAACAGTAACAGGGACCGAATATTAACAGAACAGTTACGGGGCAGAACAGTAACAAGTAACAGAACAGTAACAGGGGCCGAACAGTAACAGGGACAGAACAGTGACAGAACAGTTACGGGGCAGAACAGGGACAGAACAGTAACAGAACAGTAACAGGGAAAGAACAGTAACAGAACAGTAACAGGGACAGAACAGTAACAGGGACAGAACAGTAACAGAACAGTAACAGGGACAGAACAGTAACAGAACAGTAACAGGGACAGAACATTAACAGAACAGTAACAGGGACAGAACAGTTACGGGGCAGAACAGTAACAGAACAGAACAGGGACAGAACAGTGACAGAACAGGGACAGAACATTAACAGAACAGTTACAGGGCAGAACAGTAACAGGGACAGAACAGTAACAGAACAGTAACAGAACAGTAACAGGGACAGAACATTAACAAGACAGTTACGGGGCAGAACAGTAACAGGGACAGAACAGTAACAGGGACAGAACAGTAACAGGGACAGAACAGTTACGGGGCATAACAGTAACAGGCAGAACAGTAACAGAAGTAACAGGGACAGAACAGTAACAGGGACAGAACAGTAACAGGGAAAGAACAGTAACAGAACAGGGACAGCAAAGTAATAGAACAGGAACAGCAAAGTAATAGAACAGGAACAGAACAGTAACAGTAACAGAACAGTAACAGAACTGTACAGGGACAGTAAAAGAACAGGAACAGAACAGTAACAGAAGTAACAGGGACAGAACAGTAACAGGGACAGAACAGTAACAGAACAGGGACAGGAAAGTAATAGAACAGGAACAGAACAGTAACAGGAACAGAACAGTAACAGCAGCAGAACAGTAACAGAACTGTACAGGGACAGGGACAGTAACAGAACAGGGACAGAACAGTTACAGAAGTAACAGGGACAGAACAGTAACAGTAGCAGAACAGTAACAGAACTGTACAGGGACAGTAACAGAACAGGGACAGAACAGTAACAGAAGTAACAGGGACAGAACAGTAACAGTAAAGTAACAGAATAGTAACAGAGGTAACAGGGACAGAACAGTAAAAGAGCAGTAACAGGAACAGAACAGTAACAGGGACAGAACAGTAACAGGGACAGAACAGTAACAGGGACAGAGCAGTAACAGGGACAGAGCAGTAACAGGGACAGAGCAGTAAAAGAGCAGTAACAGGGACAGAACAGTAACAGGGACAGAGAGAACAGTAACAGGGACAGAGAGAACAGTAACAGGGACAGAGAGAACAGTAACAGGGACAGAGCAGTAACAGGGACAGAGCAATAACAGGGACAGAGCAGTAACAGGGACAGAGCAGTAACAGGGACAGAAGAGTAACATGGACAGAACAGTAACAAAACAGTTACGGGGCAGAACAGTAACATGGACAGAACAGTAACAGAACAGTAACAGGGACAGAACAGTAACAGGGACAGAACAGTAACTGAACAGTAACAGACAGAACAGTAACAGACAGAACAGGGACAAAACAGTAACATGGACATAACAGTAACATGGACATAACAGTAACTGAACAGTAACAGACAGAACAGTAACAGAACAGTGACCGGGACAGAACAGTGACCGGGACAAGACAGTGACCGAGACAGAACAGTGACCGAGACAGAACAGTGACCGAGACAGAACAGTAACAGGGACAGAACAGTAACAGGGACAGAACAGTAACTGAACAGTAACAGACAGAACAGTAGCAGGGACAGAACATTAACAGTAACAGGGACAGAACAGTAGCAGGGAAAGAACATTAACAGAACAGGGACAGAACAGTAACAGAACAGTAGCAGGGACAGAACAGTAACAGGGACAGAACAGTGACCGAGACAGAACAGTGACCGAGAAAGAACAGTGACCGAGACAGAACAGTAGCAGGGACAGAACAGTAACAGAACAGTAACAGGGACAGAACAGTAGCAGGGACAGAACATTAACAGAACAGGAACAGAACAGTAACAGAACAGTAACAGGGACAGAACATTAACAGAACAGTAACAGGGACAGAACATTAACTGAACAGTTACGGGGCAGAACAGTAACAGAACAGTAACAAGTAACAGAACAGTAACAGAACAGTAACAGAACAGGGACAGAACAGTAACAGAACAGTTACGGGGCAGAACAGTAACAGGGACAGAACAGTAACGGAACAGTGACAGAACAGTAACAGGGACAGAACATTAACAAGTCAGTTACGGGGCAGAACAGTAACAGGGACAGAACAGTAACAGGGACAGAACAGTAACAGGGACAGAACAGTTACGGGGCATAACAGTAACAGGCAGAACAGTAACAGAAGTAACAGGGACAGAACAGTAACAAAAGTAACAGGGACAGAACAGTAACAGGGACAGAACAGTAACAGGGAAAGAACAGTAACAGAACAGGGACAGCAAAGTAATAGAACAGGAACAGAACAGTAACAGGAACAGAACAGTAACAGGGACAGAACAGTAACAGGGACAGAACAGTAACAGAACAGGGACAGCAAAGTAATAGAACAGGAACAGAACAGTAACAGGAACAGAACAGTAACAGTAACAGAACAGTAACATAACTGTACAGGGACAGTAACAGAACAGGGACAGAACAGTAACAGAAGTAACAGGGACAGAACAGTAACAGTACAGTAACAGAATAGTAACAGAGGTAACAGGGACAGAACAGTAAAAGAGCAGTAACAGGGACAGAACAGTAAAAGAGCAGCATCAGGAACAGAACAGTAACAGGGACAGAACAGTAACATAAGTAACAGGGACAGAACAGTAACAGGGACAGAACAGTAACAGGGAAAGAACAGTAACAGAACAGGGACAGCAAAGTAATAGAACAGGAACAGAACAGTAACAGGAACAGAACATTAACAGGAACAGAGCAGTAACAGTAGCAGAACAGTAACAGAACTGTACAGGGACAGTAACAGAACAGGGACAGAACAGTAACAGAAGTAACAGGGACAGAACAGTAACAGTACAGTAACAGAATAGTAACAGAGGTAACAGGGACAGAACAGTAAAAGAGCAGTAACAGGGACAGAACAGTAAAAGAGCAGCATCAGGAACAGAACAGTAACAGGGACAGAACAGTAACATAAGTAACAGGGACAGAACAGTAACAGGGACAGAACAGTAACAGGGAAAGAACAGTAACAGAACAGGGACAGCAAAGTAATAGAACAGGAACAGAACAGTAACAGGAACAGAACATTAACAGGAACAGAGCAGTAACAGTAGCAGAACAGTAACAGAACTGTACAGGGACAGTAACAGAACAGGGACAGAACAGTAAACGAAGTAACAGGGACAGAACAGTAACAGTACAGTAACAGAATAGTAACAGAGGTAACAGGGACAGAACAGTAAAAGAGCAGTAACAGGGACAGAACAGTAAAAGAGCAGCAACAGGAACAGAACAGTAACAGGGACAGAACAGTAACATAAGTAACAGGGACAGAACAGTAACAGGGACAGAACAGTAACAGGGAAAGAACAGTAACAGAACAGGGACAGCAAAGTAATAGAACAGGAACAGAACAGTAACAGGACATTAACAGGAACAGAACAGTAACAGTAGCAGAACAGTAACAGAACTGTACAGAGACAGTAACAGAACAGGGACAGAACAGTAACAGAAGTAACAGGGACTGAACAGTAACAGGGACAGAACAGTAACAGTAGCAGAACAGTAACAGAACTGTACAGGGACAGTAACAGAACAGGGACAGAACAGTAACAGAAGTAACAGGGACAGAACAGTAACGGTACAGTAACAGAATAGTAACAGAGGTAACAGGGACAGAACAGTAAAAGAGCAGTAACAGGAACAGAACAGTAACAGGGAGAGAGCAGTAACAGGGACAGAGCAGTAACAGGGACAGAGCAGTAACAGGGACAGAACAGTAACAGGGACAGAACAGTAACAGGGACAGAGCAGTAACAGGGACAGAACAGTAAAAGAGCAGTAACAGGGACAGAACAGTAACAGGGACAGAGAGAACAGTAACAGGGACAGAGCAAACAGTAACGGGGACAGAGGAGTAACAGGGACAGAGCAGTAACAGGGACAGAGCAGTAACAGGGACAGAGCAGTAACAGAACAGTAAAAGAGCAGTAACAGGGACAGAACAGTAACATGGACATAACAGTAACAAAACAGTTACGGGGCAGAACAGTAACATGGACACAACAGTAACAAAATAGTTACGGGGCAGAACAGTAACATGGACATAACAGTAACTGAACAGTAACAGACAGAACCGTAACAGGGACAGAACAGTAACATGGACATAACAGTAACTGAACAGTAACAGGGACAGAACAGTAACAGGGACAGAACAGTAACAGGGACAGAACAGTAACAGGGACAGAACAGTAACCGAGACAGAACAGTGACCAAGACAGAACAGTGACCAAGACAGAACAGTGACCGAGACAGAACAGTGACCGAGACAGAACAGTGACCGGGACAGAACAGTAGCAGGGACAGAACAGTAGCAGGGACAGAACAGTAACAGAACAGTAACAGGGACAGAACAGTAACAGAACAGTAACAGGGACAGAACATTAACAGAACAGTAACAAGTAACAGAACAGTAACAGAACAGTAACAGAACAGGGACAGAACAGGGACAGAACAGGGACAGAACATTAACAGAACAGTTACGGGGCAGAATAGTAACAGAACAGTAACAAGTAACAGAACAGTAACAGAACAGTAACAGAACAGTGACAGAACAGGGACAGAACAGGGACAGAACAGGGACAGTAGCAGGGACAGAACATTAACAGAACAGTTACGGGGCAGAACAGTAACAGGGACAGAACAGTAACTGAACAGTAACAGGGACAGAACATTAACAGGGCCAGAACAGTAACAGGGACAGAACAGTAACAGGGACAGAACAGTAACAGGCAGAACAGTAACAGAAGTAACAGGGACAGAACAGTAACAGAAGTAACAGGGACAGAACAGTAACAGGGACAGAACAGTAACAGGGAAAGAACAGTAACAGAACAGGGACAGCAAAGTAATAGAACAGGAACAGAACAGGAACAGGAACAGAACAGTAACAGGGACAGAACAGTAACAGGGAAAGAACAGTAACAGAACAGGGACAGAACAGTAATAGAACAGGAACAGAACAGTAACAGTAGCAGAACAGTACAGGGACAGTAACAGAACAGGGACAGAACAGTAACAGAAGTAACAGGGACAGAACAGTAACAGTACAGTAACAGAATAGTAACAGAGGTAACAGGGACAGAACAGTAAAAGAGCAGTAACAGGGACAGAACAGTAAAAGAGCAGCAACAGGAACAGAACAGTAACAGGGACAGAACAGTAACAGAAGTAACAGGGACAGAACAGTAACAGGGACAGAACAGTAACAGGGAAAGAACAGTAACAGAAAAGGGACAGCAAAGTAATAGAACATGAACAGAACAGTAACAGGAACAGAACAGTAACAGTAGCAGAACAGTAACAGAACTGTACAGGGACAGTAACAGAACAGGGACAGAACAGTAACAGAAGTAACAGGGACAGAACAGTAACAGGAACAGAACAGTAACAGTAGCAGAACAGTAACAGAACTGTACAGGGACAGTAACAGAACAGGGACAGAACAGTAACAGAAGTAACAGGGACAGAACAGTAACAGTAACAGAGGTAACAGGGACAGAACAGTAAAAGAGCAATAACAGAACAGTAACAGGGACAGAACAGTAACAGGGACAGAACAGTAAAAGAGCAGTAACAGAACAGTAACAGGGACAGAACAGTAACAGGGACAGAGCAGTAACAGGGACAGAGCAGTAACAGGGACAGAGCAGTAACAGGGACAGAGCAGTAACAGGGACAGAGCAGTAACAGGGACAGAGAGAGCAGTAACAGGGACAGAGAGAGCAGTAACAGGGACAGAGAGAGCAGTAACAGGGACAGAACAGTAAAAGAGCAGTAACAGGGACAGAACAGTAACAGGGACAGAACAGTAACAGGGACAGAACAGTAACAGAACAGTAACAGGGACAGAACAGTAACAGGGACAGAGAGAGCAGTAACAGGGACAGAGCAGTAACAGGGACAGAGCAGTAACAGAACAGTAAAAGAGCAGTAACAGGGACAGAACAGTAACAGGGACAGAACAGTAACAGGGACAGAACAGTAACAGGGACAGAGCAGTAACAGGGACAGAGCAGTAACAGGGACAGAGCAGTAACAGAGCAGTAACAGGGACAGAGCAGTAACAGGGACAGAGCAGGGACAGAAGAGTAAAAGAGCAGTAACAGGGACAGAACAGTAACATGGACATAACAGTAACAAAACAGTTACGGGGCAGAACAGTAACATGGACACAACAGTAACAAAATAAGTACGGGACAGAACAGTAACAGGGACAGAACAGTAACAGGGACAGAGCAGTAACAGGGACAGAGCAGTAACAGGGACAGAGCAGTAACAGGTACAGAGCAGTAACAGGGACAGAGCAGTAACAGGGACAGAACTGTAAAAGAGCAGTAACAGGGACAGAACAGTAACAGGGACAGAACAGTAACAGAGACAGAACAGTAACAGGGACAGAGCAGTAACAGGGACAGAGCAGTAACAGGGACAGAGCAGTAACAGGGACAGAACAGTAAAAGAGCAGTAACAGGGACAGAATAGTAACAGAACAGTAACAGGGACAGAACAGTAACAGGGACAGAACAGTAACAGGGACAGAGCAGTAACAGGGACAGAGCAGTAACCGGGACAGAGCAGTAACAGGGACAGAGCAGTAACAGGGACAGAGCAGTAACAGGGACAGAGCAGTAACAGGGACAGAACAGTAAAAGAGCAGTAACAGGGACAGAACAGTAACATGGACATAACAGTAACAAAACAGTTACGGGGCAGAGCAGTAACATGGACACAACAGTAACAAAATAGTTACGGGGCAGAACAGTAACATGGACATAACAGTAACTGAACAGTAACACGGACAGAACAGTGACCGAGACAGAACAGTGACCGAGACAGAACAGTGACCGAGACAGAACAGTGACCGAGACAGAACAGTGACCGAGACAGAACAGTGACCGGGACAGAACAGTGACCGGGACAGAACAGTAGCAGGGACAGAACATTAACAGTAACAGGGACAGAACAGTAGCAGGGACAGAACATTAACAGAACAGAGACAGAACAGTAGCAGGGACAGAACATTAACAGAACAGGGACAGAACAGTAACAGGGACAGAACAGTAGCAGGGACAGAACATTAACAGTAACAGAACATTAACAGTAACAGGGACAGAACAGTAGCAGGGACAGAACAGTAACAGAACAGTAGCAGGGACAGAACAGTAACAGGGACAGAACAGTAACATGGACATAACAGTAACTGAACAGTAACAGACAGAACAGTAACAGGGACAGAACAGTGACCGAGACAGAACAGTGACCGAGACAGAACAGTGACCGAGACAGAACAGTGACCGGGACAGAACAGTAACAGAACAGTAACAGGGACAGAACAGTAGCAGGGACAGAACATTAACAGTAACAGGGACAGAACAGTAGCAGGGACAGAACATTAACAGAACAGGGACAGAACAGTAACAGAACAGTAACAGAACAGGGACAGAATAGTAACAGAACAGGGACAGAATAGTAACAGAACAGGGACAGAACAGTAACAGAACAGTAGCAGGGACAGAAAGGTAACAGAACAGGGAGAGAACAGTAACAGAACAGTAGCAGGGACAGAACATTAACAGAACAGGGACAGAACAGTAGCAGGGACAGAACATTAACAGTAACAGGGACAGAACAGTAGCAGGGACAGAACATTAACAGAACAGGGACAGAACATTAACAGAACAGTAGCAGGGACAGAACAGTAACAGAACAGTAGCAGGGACAGAATAGTAACAGAACAGGGACAGAACAGTAACAGAACAGTAGCAGGGACAGAACATTAACAGAACAGGGACAGAACAGTAACAGAACAGGGACAGAACAGTAACAAGGACAGAACAGTACAGGGACAGAACTGTAACAGAACAGTAACAAGGACAGAACAGTAACAGGGATATAAGAGTAACAGAACAGTAACAGGGACAGAACAGTAGCAGGGACAGAACATTAACAGAACAGGGACAGAACAGTAGCAGGGACAGAACATTAACAGAACAGGGACAGAACAGTAACAGAACAGTAGCAGGGACAGGACAGTAGCCAGAACAGGGACAGAACAGTAACAAGGACAGAACAGTAACAGGGGCGGTAGGCTACTCACGTTGTCAGCAGCCAGCGAGACTGTTTGGCTAGGCCCAGGCAAGCTGCCAGACAGATCACCAGATCTAGAATCAGTAGCAGCAGGTAGGTGAGCCATCTAGAGGACACAGAATAAATGACAGACAGACAGTCAGTGTAACAGATCTAGAATGAGTTACAGCAGGATCCTAGAGGACACAGAGGGAATGACAGACAGTCAGTCACTGTTCTCTTTTCTTCCTTGATTTACTCCTATTGGTTCACTCAATATGGCCGCAGGACCAACCGTCAGAGTATTTCTATTGTTACAGTAATGTGCAGAGGGAGCAGCCATCCACATTTCAACCCAAATGAGAGTCCGCTGGCTTGCCCATGTCCCTAGCTTAACACAACTGGCTGACACTTTACGCCAATAGGATGCATACCGTGTGTGCGTCTGTGTCAGTGTATGAATAGACATGGTGTAGGCTGTGTGTGTGCGTCTGTGTCAGTGTATGAATAGACATGATGTAGGCTGTGTGTGTGCTTGTTATCTTTACTTTTTGCTGACAATGTAAATCTGTGTGTAGGTGATTGAATGTGTGTGTGAGAAGAAGATGTAGCCTTAGTCAGTGTGTGTGTGTGTGTTCCGTGCCCTCTCCTGATGCCATCTGCTCCAGTCAGAACAGAAGCAGTGCTATCCAGTAGCTGTGGTCAATGGTCTCTGGCTGGGGCACAAATCCAGTCCAGATGGTTTACTAATGGATGAGCTCAAACCATATGCATGAATATGTAATGCTCTGAAAGCTATGACTACGTCCGTCCGTCCACCTCTCGCTCCCCCTCTCTCTCTCTATTCTATCCATCTCTCTGTCTCATATCTCCTCTACCCCCTCTCTCTCTCCTCTACTCAAATCAAATCAAATTTATTTATATAGCCCTTCGTACATCAGCTGATATCTCAAAGTGCTGTACATAAACCCAGCCTAAAACCCCAAACAGCAAGCAATGCAGGTGTAGAAGCACCTCCCTCTCCTCTACCCCCCCCCTCTCTCTCTCTCTCCTCTACCCCCCCCCTCTCTCTCTCCTCTACCCCCCCCTCTCTCTCCTCTACCCCCCCCTCTCTCTCTCTCCTCTACCCCCCCCCCCCCCTCTAATCTCTGGGCAGCCAGAGGATAGTACAGTACATGTTCAGTAGGGGGCTGTAGGACCACGTGCCTGGTGCCTCTTGTGACCACTACTACTGTGTGTCTCTCAGCCAAATTAAAGTCAAGCTGAACACCATCACAGGCTGGACACCATCACAGGCTGGACACCATCACAGGCTGAACACCATCACAGGGAATTGGATACATGTATAACAACTCGCTCAATGTGGAGGCTCTCCGCTGAACTATGTTTTCATCTGAACTCAGTAAGGTTATAATAATGTTGTGTAAATGTTGTAAAAACAATCAGAACACGAGGAACACTGGATAAATACACTATATATACAAAAGTATTTGGACACCCTTTCAAATCAGTGGATTCGGCTATTTCAGCCACACCCATTGCTGACAGGTGTATAAAATCACAGCACACGGCCATGCAAAAAAAAAAAAAAAAACTATCGGCCTATATCGAATCTTCCATTCCTCTCAAAAATGTTAGAAAAGGCTGTTGCGCAGCAACTCACTGCCTTCCTGAAAACAAACAATGTATATGAAATGCTTCAGTCTGGTTTTAGACCCCATCATAGCACTGAGACTGCACTTGTGAAGGTGGTAAATTACATTTTAATGGCATCAGACCGAGGCTCTGCATCTGTCCTCGTGCTCCTAGACCTCAGTGCTGCTTTTGATACCATCGATCACCACATTCTTTTGGCGAGATTGGAAACCCAAATTGGTCTACACGGACAAGTTCTGGCCTGGTTTAGATCTTATCTGTCGGAAAGAGATCAGTTTGTCTCTGAATGGTTTGTCCTCTGACAAATCAACTGTAAATTTCGGTGTTCCTCAAGGTTCCGTTTTAGGACCACTATTGTTTTCACTATATATTTTACCTCTTGGGGATGTTATTCGAAAACATAATGTTAACTTTCACTGCTATGCGGATGACACACAGCTGTACATTTCAATGAAACATGGTGAAGCCTCAAAATTGCCCTTGCTAGAAGCATGTGTTTCAGACATAAGGAAGTGGATGGCTGCAAACTTTCTACTTTTAAACTCGGACAAAACAGAGATGCTTGTTCTAGGTCCCAAGAAACAAAGAGATCTTCTGTTGAATCTGACAATTAATCTTAATGGTTGTACAGTCATCTCAAATAAAACTGTGAAGGACCTCGGCGTTACTCTGGACCCTGATCTCTCTTTTGAAGAACATATCAAGACCATTTCAAGGACAGCTTTTTTCCATCTACGTAACATTGCAAAAATCAGAAACTTTGTCCAAAAATGATGCAGAAAAATTAATCCATGCTTTTGTCACTTCTAGGTTAGACTACTGCAATGCTCTACTTTCCGGCTACCCGGATAAAGCACTAAATAAACTTCAGTTAGTGCTAAATACGGCTGCTAGAATCCTGACTAGAACCAAAAAATTTGATCATATTACTCCAGTGCTAGCCTCTCTACACTGGCTTCCTGTCAAAGCAAGGGCTGATTTCAAGGTTTTACTGCTAACCTACAAAGCATTACATGGGCTTGCTCCTACCTATCTCTCTGATTTGGTCCTGCCGTACATACCTACACGTACGCTACGGTCACAAGACGCAGGCCTCCTAATTGTCCCTAGAATTTCTAAGCAGCTGGAGGCAGGGCTTTCTCCTATAGAGCTCAATTTTTATGGAACGGTCTGCCTACCCATGTCAGAGACGCAAACTCGGTCTCAACCTTTAAGTCTCTACTGAAGACTCATCTCTTCAGTGGGTCATATGATTGAGTGTAGTCTGGCCCAGGAGTGGGAGGATGAACGGAAAGGCTCTGGCGCAACGAACCGCCCTTGCTGTCTCTGCCTGGCCGGTTCCCCTCTTTCCACTGGGATTCTCTGCCTCTAACCCTATTACAGGGGCTGAGTCACTGGCTTACTGGGGCTCTCTCATGCCGTCCCTGGAGGGGGTGCGTCACCTGAGTGGGTTGATTCACTGATGTGGTCATCCTGTCTGGGTTGACATGTAGTACTCTATGTATGTGGTCTGGTCTGGTTATCTTTACATGTAGTACTCTATGTATGTGGTCTGGTTATCTATACATGTAGTACTCTATGTATGTGGTCTGGTTATCTATACCTGTAGTACTCTATGTATGTGGTCTGGTCTGGTTATCTATACCTGTAGTACTCTATGTATGTGGTCTGGTTATCTTTAAATGTAGTACTCTATGTATGTGGTCTGGTTATCTATACATGTAGTTCTCTATGTATGTGGTCTGGTTATCTATACATGTAGTACTCTATGTATGTGGTCTGATCTGGTTATCTTTACATGTAGTACTCTACGTATGTGATCTGGTTATCTATACCTGTAGTACTCTATGTATGTGGTCTGGTCTGCGATAGCGGCCAAATCTACTTTAGTCATGTCCCAGTCAGGCAGGCCCAACAGCTGTTTGATGACGTTGTCAGCCATCTGCTGCATGAAGCGTAGGGTCTGTACGTAGTCTCCCCGCGTAGCAAAGATCTCATCCAGCCTCGCCAGGTGCTGCTTCAGACCACTCTCCATGCTACCCATGGTGCCCGTCACCTGGAGGAGGAGGAGGAGGAGAGATGGAGAGGAGGAAAGGGGGAGAGGAGAAGGGGATAGGAGAAGAGGGGGAGAGGAGGAAGAGAAGAGGGGGAGAGGAGGAAGAGGAGAAGAGGAGGAAGAGAGGCAGTGGAAAGGGGGAGAGGAGGAAGAGAGGGAGAGGAGGAAGAGAGGCAGAGGAAAGGGGAGAGGAGGAAGAGAGGCAGAGGAAAGGGGGAGAGGAGGAAGAGAGGGAAAGGGGGAGAGGAGAAGAGTAGGAGAGGAAGAGAGGTGTCAGTACACACAGAATACTCAGTTCATTTACATATGATTAGCAAGAGTTAAGTTCTGTCCCAAATGACACCCTATTCTCTATTTAGTGCACAAATTTTTACCAGGACCCATTGGGGATTTATGTGAATATTACAGGGCAGGCTTGACAATGAAGGAGTTTTAGAGGTTTAATACACTATGGAAGTGACACAGCATTTTCCAGGAAGTAGCCTTGTAGGTTTGTAACTTTTATAGGCTTTTTGAATCGCCTTCAATGGGCAAAAACTTTGCACAATGGTCTTCAGCGCAAAGAAAATCTTAAAATGCTGTAAAAGTATCTTAAAACAATGGCGTTTTCATGTTATGATATAATCGTCAGGCCCATTGAAAAGATTGGGGGTCAGGACCCGGAAGTATGATGCAGGACGTCACCTGCACAGCATATTCAGGAGATGTTGGTTCTATAGGGATAACTTTATTCTGTTACTTTGGGGTCACCATGGTGGTTTGTAAAACAATATTTCCCAGCTAATTCTAGGCTAATGTGGAAATAGACTTCACACAGTTTACTACATACTTAAACTGCGTAATCATACTGCTGCAAATGAGGTGTAGCAACCAGGGCAGAACCCTCCTTGAAACACACATAAACAACCAAGAGAATTATAAACTTCCTGCTACTCACAATTTCTGTAACACTTTTATTTACACCAAATTGGCCAAACACACAAGATTAAAGGGGTACGAAGACTGCATCCAAAATGGCACCCTATTTCCTATGTAGTCCACTATTTCTGACTATTTATGTAAAAGTAGCACACATCTGGTGCCAGTTGGGATGTGGAGCATGATTACACTACCACTTCACTCCCCACTTAATTACAACATGCTTCCAGGGTTGTTGACTGGGAAAGGTTTTTCAGAGACAGCAACATCCTGGTATTTGATAATTAAAAAGGGCAATAAATGCTTCCATTCAGCCCTAGGTACTTGGCATTCAGTGGGAGTACCAACCACTCATATTGCTTGTGTTTGTGGAGGAGGGGACAGCGCTGTGGTTTAGTTCTGGGGGGCTGCTGGGTGGACGTAATGAGGTAGTTTGGTATTCACTGTGTGTGGAGTCCTCACTCACTACTGCCTTTGGCTATGGGGGGTAGAGAGAAAGAACGAGAGGAATTAAGAAATTAAGGGAATTAAGAATGAGGGAGAGACAAAGGGAGAGAGAGACAGAAATAAAGAGTGTGAGAGTAAAAGAAGGAAAGAAAGTAAGAGAAGGAAAAAGGAGGGAAAGATGGAAGGAAAGAAAGAAGGAAAAGAAAGTGAAAGAAGGAAAAGAAAGTTGAAGAAAGTGAGAGAAAGTGAGAGAAAGAAAGAGAGAAAGTGAGAGAAAGTGAGAGAAAGAAAGTGAGAAAGAAAGTGAGAGCACGAGATAAAAATTAAAGCAAAAGAGAAGAGGACCCACTGGAAGTAGATAAAGCTGGTCAGAAGGTTGGTTCAGGGAGTTAAGGTGACATTGGCAGATACAGGACAAATACATTATGCTACACCGATCAGGACAGTACCATGAGGCCTAATGCTACACCGATCAGGACAGTACCATGAGGCCTACTGCTACACCGATCAGGACAGTACCATGAGGCCTACTGCTACACCGATCAGGACAGTACCATGAGGCCTACTGCTACACCGATCAGGACAGTACCATGAGGCCTACTGCTACACCGATCAGGACAGTACCATGAGGCCTACAGCAGACTGATCAGGACAGCACCATGAGGCCTACTGTAGACTGATCAGGACAGTACCATGAGGCCTACTGTAGACTGATCAGGACAGCACCATGAGGCCTAATGCTACACCGATCAGGACAGTACCATGAGGCCTACTGCTACACCGATCAGGACAGTACCATGAGGCCTACTGCTACACCGATCAGGACAGTACCATGAGGCCTACAGCAGACTGATCAGGACAGTACCATGAGGCCTACTGTAGACTGATCAGGACAGTACCATGAGGCCTACTGCTACACCGATCAGGACAGTACCATGAGGCCTACTGCTACACCGATCAGGACAGTACCATGAGGCCTACTGCTACACCGATCAGGACAGTACCATGAGGCCTACTGCTACACCGATCAGGACAGTACCATGAGGCCTAATGCTACACCGATCAGGACAGTACCATGAGGCCTACTGCTACACCGATCAGGACAGTACCATGAGGCCTAATGCTACACCGATCAGGACAGTACCATGAGGCCTACTGCTACACCGATCAGGACAGTACCATGAGGCCTACTGTAGACCGATCAGGACAGTACCAAGAGGCCTACTGCTACACCAATCAGGACAGTACCATGAGGCCTACTGCTACACCGATCAGGACAGTACCATGAGGCCTACTGCTACACCGATCAGGACAGTACCATGAGGCCTACTGTAGACCGATCAGGACAGTACCAAGAGGCCTACTGCTACACCAATCAGGACAGTACCATGAGGCCTACTGCTACACCGATCAGGACAGTACCATGAGGCCTACTGCTACACCGATCAGGACAGTACCATGAGGCCTACTGCTACACCGATCAGGACAGTACCATGAGGCCTACTGCTACACCGATCAGGACAGTACCATGAGGCCTACTGTAGACCGATCAGGACAGTACCAAGAGGCCTACTGCTACACCGATCAGGACAGTACCATGAGGCCTACTGCTACACTGACCAGGACAGTACCAGTCACCTGTAATAGACAGCACACCTGGCTGGCTTCCTGCCCTACACAAACATAGGACTTGTCCCAAATGGCATCCTTTTCCCTATTTAGTGCACCCTATTCCCTATTTAGTGCACTTTTTTTTGACCAGGGCTCATAGGGCTAGAGAAAATGGTGCCAATTGGGAGGCAGACCGAAAGATACAGTTTAGTAAATACATGCCTCGGGTGTGCTACTGTTATCTGATCCACTACCTAATTTCCACAGTTTTATTTCAACTCCTCAAACTCAGGAGATGAAATCATTGCTGGGAAACCATGTATCTAAGCCGCTGTGGGACTGCACGGGAATCTTATCTTAGCCTAGGGAGTCACTGGATCCGGTTGGTTGCCTCTATCGATTCGGTCTGATCCTCATCGTCGCGTTGCTTGATACTGTGCTATTGGGATGCAGCCTATGTCTCTGAGCCTGATGGACAGTGTATTGAATTCATCCAATCACTTATACAGTTTCTCTCAATAAACAATTTGCCACAGAATATTGGGTGTCATGGCAATTTCACAGAAAGGCATCCCTTTGACTAAGAACAAGTATGAATACATCATAGGACTTGAGACAATTGGTCAGTCAGTCACAGTCACATTCCTTAAAAATGCAGTACGGGATCTTAAGAACAACAAATTCGTAACATATTTTACGAATTGGATTGGTAACATACTGTAGAATATGAATTGCAAAAAAAAGTAATAATAATAATAATATTATTTTTGCAGGACGTAACATATAATACGAAATTGATGACAATTGGATGATGAACTAAGCATAAAACGGAGACCTGCTTTGGCTCATGAGCACCACTTTCAAAACTACTGGCAGAAGTTATACAAAAGCTCTGGAGTATCACTTTAATCACTGTACTATGCCGGTATTATTATATTTCAGCTTGAGATCAAGTTTGAGATACAAGATGCATAAATCTTCTTCGCCTGTGTCATGAAGTTGCCCTGTTGGCAAGGTTAATGACCCCCCCCATAAATACCTGCCCCCCTTTTTCTCTCCACTCTACAGAATGGACTCTTGGGCAGCCCTTTTGTTAACATAGAGAGAGTATTGTAACATCAAAAGGTTGAGGAAAATAACAATCTTTAGGTAATCCAACCAGTTGAAAGTATCTGTTGGTACTTAAAGAATATGATGTCAGATCAGTTGTCATCTGAGACATTATTACTGATGATAAGACGACAAACTTTATCTTGGAAAGTCTACACATTGTAGTTATCAAATTCATATGGAATTGTTGTGCAATTGGGGGAGAAGGCAATTGTTGTGCAATTGTTTAAATATGAAACTATATCATTTTAGCTTCTAAATGAGAGAATTGTTTTCATAAGTGAACTATGCTCACTCAGTGAACCTAAGTGAACAGGCATTGGTTGTGAAATATGAAGCAGGCCCTTCTCTCCCCCACTACAAAAGCCCATTGACAAAAGTCAACCTCTTGTGTTCCCGATGATGTGAGGACTGCTGATCATACATTTAAAAGGGCTAATATCAACTACAGAACTAAACCAACCTCATCGTGAGCTCTGGTTGCGAATGGTTGAATGACTACAACCTAACGAAATTAACATTGTGTTCCCGATGACGTGAGGACTGATATCCATACGCTTAAGGGGGCGAATTTCAACGTGGAGGTGATGATCTGTGTGATTGTTTAGGTATTTAGTAAATAAATAAACAAAATGTTGTATTGATGATTCAACTTGTTAGCATGAGTTTGTGAAGATAACCAAGAATTTTACGACGTTCAGATGAGACTGAATAAGGTGACGATTGCTAATTGACTGCTATTGATATAAAAGATTACCAGGTCTTTAAGAGTTTATTCAGAAGACAACAGCTCTATAAACATTATTCCGTGGTGCCCCGACTTCCTAGTTAATTACATGTACATGATTAGTCTAATCAGGCAATATTAATTAGAGAATTATTTGATAAAATAGCATGTCATATATCACTTAATCCATAGCAAAGACACAACACTCAAACTATTTGACTCAGCTCAATGGCGAGGAGGAAAGGAGGGTCCTTCAATTACATTTGAATGGATGAGCTCAGAATGGATGAGGTCAGGCGTGAAATGAAACATGGCTCTAAAGTGCTGTAGCCGTTCTGTCTCCCAAAGATGGATTCCTTCTCCGCTGGTTAATTTTGGGTAATAAAATCTTGAAAAACATCTTCATGAATATATTCCACTTTTTTTTACCAGTTCAATGTGATGGTAACCACAGCTGATGTTTTACACCCCAAAATATATATTTTGTCCTGAAAGAAGGGTTAAGAGACATTTTGGTTTGTTGGGTTCGGAGGAAAAGAGAACATGAAAGTGACAGAATATACTGTATGCCATTGAGAAGATGATTGACAGACATAGAAAGGTGGTTAGGAGAGTAATGCACAGAATGGTTGTCTACGATGGGAAACAATTTGTAGGCATTTGAAGGTCTGAATTCCACAAACAGTCTAGATGGCATAAGACAGTGGTTCCCAAACTTTTTATAGTCCCGTACCCCTTCAAATATTCAATCTCCAGCTGTGTACCCCCTCCAGCACCAGGGTCAGCGCACTCTCAAATGTTGTTTTTGCCATCATTGTAAGCCTGCCACACATACATTTATTTAACACAAGAATGAGTATGAGTTTTTGTCACAACCCGGCTCGTGGGAAGTGACAAAGAGCTCTTATAGGACAAGGGCACAAATAATAATATAAAAATAATCAATAATTTTACTCTGTATTTAACCATCTTACATATAAAACCTTATTTGTTCATCGAAAATTGTGAATAACTCACCACAGGTTAATGAGAAGGGTGTGCTTGAAAGGATGCACATAACTCTGCAATGTTGGGTTGTATTGGGTTGCAGAGGGTCTCAGTCTCAGTCTCAGTCTTAAATCCTTTTCCACACACAGTCTGTGCCTGTATTTAGTTTTCATGCTAGTGAGGACCGAGAATCCACTCTCACATAGGTACGTGGTTGCAAAGGGCATCAGTGTCTTAAAAACGCAATTTTCCAAGGCAGTATACTCTGAGCGCAATCCAGAAATCTGGCAGTGGCTTCTGATTAAATTCAATTTTCACAGAACCACTTGTTGCAATTTCGATGAAGCTCTCTGGTTCAGATATCAGTAAGTGGACTGGAGGCAGGGCATGAAAGGGATAATGAATCCAGTTGTTTGTGTCATCTGCTTCGGGAAAGTACCTGCGTAATTCCGCACCCAACTCACTCAGGTGCCTCGCAATTTCACATTTGACATTGTCCGTAAACTTGAGTTCTTTGCACACAAAATGATTACAATGATGGAAAGACCTGTGTGCTGACCTTGTCCTTGTTAATGCAAACAGAGAAGAGCTCCAACTTCTTAATCATAGCCTCAAATTTGTCCCACACATTGAATATAGTTGCAGAGAGTCCCTGTAATCCTAGACTCAGGTAATTCAGGAGAGAAAAAACATCACCCAGGCAGTCAGACAAGTGAAAATTATGGTCAGTAAATAAAACTTTAAGCTTGTCTCTCAATTTAAAAAAATGTGTCAATACTTTGACCCTTGATAAACAGCACACTTCACTATGTTATCGCTGCCCATATCATTGCAGTGCAGAAAATACACGAGAGTTCACAGGCCTTGAAAAATGTCTTTCAAGCTGTCGGGCATTCCCTTGGCAGCAAGAGCCTCTCGTGGATGCTACAGTGTACCCAAGTGGTGTCGGGAGCAATTGCTTACACGTGTTTTATCCCTCCATTATGTCTCCCTGTTTGTACCATCAGTACAGATACCAACACATCTTGACCACCAAAGTCCAATTGATGTCACAAAGCTGTTCAGTACTTTAAGAATATCCTCTCCTGTTGTCCTGGTTTCCAGTGGTTTGCAGAAGAGGATGTCTTCCTTAATTGAGCTTCCCCCCATAAACGTAACGGGCATATACCAGGAGCTGTGCCAGGCCCGCCACGTCTGTTGACACATCCAGCTGTAAGGCATATACAGTGCCTTGCGAAAGTATTCGGCCCCCTTGAACTTTGCGACCTTTTGCCACATTTCAGGCTTCAAACATAAAGATATAAAACTGTAATTTTTGTGAAGAATCAACAAGTGGAACGACATTTATTGGATATTTCAAACTTTTTTAACAAATCAAAAACTGAAAAATTGGGCGTGCAAAATTATTCAGCCCCTTTACTTTCAGTGCAGCAAACTCTCTCCAGAAGTTCAGTGAGGATCTCTGAATGATCCAATGTTAACCTAAATGACTAATGATGATAAATACAATCCACCTGTGTGTAATCAAGTCTCCGTATAAATGCACCTGCACTGTGATAGTCTCAGAGGTCCGTTAAAAGCGCAGAGAGCATCATGAAGAACAAGGAACACACCAGGCAGGTCCGAGATACTGTTGTGAAGAAGTTTAAAGCCGGATTTGGATACAAAAAGATTTCCCAAGCTTTAAACATCCCAAGGAGCACTGTGCAAGCGATAATATTGAAATGGAAGGAGTATCAGACCACTGCAAATCTACCAAGACCTGGCCGTCCCTCTAAACTTTCAGCTCATACAAGGAGAAGACTGATCAGAGATGCAGCCAAGAGGCCCATGATCACTCTGGATGAACTGCAGAGATCTACAGCTGAGGTGGGAGACTCTGTCCATAGGACAACAATCAGTTGTATATTGCACAAATCTGGCCTTTATGGAAGAATGGCAAGAAGAAAGCCATTTCTTAAAGATATCCATAAAAAGTGTCGTTTAAAGTTTGCCACAAGCCACCTGGGAGACACACCAAACATGTGGAAGAAGGTGCTCTGGTCAGATGAAACCAAAATTGTGGCAACAATGCAAAACGTTATGTTTGGCGTAAAAGCAACACAGCACATCACCCTGAACACACCATCCCCACTGTCAAACATGGTGGTGGCAGCATCATGGTTTGGGCCTGCTTTTCTTCAGCAGGGACAGGGAATCAAATCAAATCAAATTTATTTATATAGCCCTTCGTACATCAGCTGATATCTCAAAGTGCTGTACAGAAACCCAGCCTAAAACCCCAAACAGCAAGCAATGCAGGTGTAGAAGCACGGGAAGATGGTTAAAATTGATGGGAAGATGGATGGAGCCAAATACAGGACCATTCTGGAAGAAAACCTGATGGAGTCTGCAAAAGACCTGAGACTGGGACGGAGATTTGTCTTCCAATAAGACAATGATCCAAAACATAAAGCAAAATCTACAATGGAATGGTTCAAAAATAAACATATCATATTCTAACATATGTTAGAATGGCCAAGTCAAAGTCCAGACCTGAATCCAATCGAGAATCTGTGGAAAGAACTGAAAACTGCTGTTCACAAATGCTCTCCATCCAACCTCACTGAGCTCGAGCTGTTTTGCAAGGAGGAATGGGAAAAAATTTCAGTCTCTCGATGTGCAAAACTGATAGAGACATACCCCAAGCGACTTACAGCTGTAATCGCAGCAAAAGGTGGCGCTACAAAGTATTAACTTAAGGGCTGAATAATTTTGCACGCCCAATTTTTCAGTTTTTGATTTGTTAAAAAAGTTTGAAATATCCAATAAATGTCGTTCCACTTCATGACTGTGTCCCACTTGTTGTTGATTCTTCACAAAAAAATACAGTTTTATATCTTTATGTTTGAAGCCTGAAATGTGGCAAAAGGTCGCAAAGTTCAAGGGGGCCGAATACTTTCGCAAGGCACTGTAATTTACTGGCTTGTATGTGAAGCAGTAATTGTTTCAAAACATCTCCTGTCATGTCACTTATGCGTCGAGAAACAGTGTTGTTTGATGAAGACATTGTCTGTATAATAATTGTTTGGCCTTCTCCCCCAACATTGTCCCAGCCATATCCGTGACAGCAGGAAGATTTACAACATACAATAGTATGTTGCTTGCCTGTCCTAGCCACTCAGAGGCTCACCATATAAGAGGCTTCTAGCCCCTTCTTATTAATGGTATATGTTGCTTTTATACATGTCTTACTACTCAAAAGTCGACTTAATTCTCGCTCAAAAAACTCCTGTGGTGTATTTTTCAAATGGCCATGTTTTGTTTCTAAATGTCTGCGCAAGAGTGAAGGTTTAATTGAGTTGTGAGATAGTACTTTTGCAAATATAACACACTGTGGCTGAGGAAAGGCATTACTCTCAATATAAGTGAACCCCAAATGAATGTAGTTCTCATCAGACTTGCGCCTCTTTGATGTTCCAACGTCCCTGTCCATTGTTCGGTGTTTTCCCAGGTAAGGGAATGACCAGCAGCTACTTTTGGTTACATACGGACCGTTAGTGGAATTCCCGGGAGAGATTTACGGTTAATGTGATTGGATGTTAATTACTTGACTAGGCTACCTGTATTTTACATTTTGTTGTTATTTCGCTGAACACTAGATGGTTTAACTTGATTTTTGTCAGTTAATTGAGGCTACTCAAGCGAGAAAACAACCTCACACAACTGTATAGCCCTGTTGGAAAATATAAATGTACTGTTTGAAAATGGGAAGAATAAAACTTTTTTTAAAAATTGAAGTTTTTAATGTGTATCATGTATCACATTTTTATTTGGCGCACCCCAGTTTGGGAATACCTGGCATAAGATATTGAAAGGGAGTGGAGGAGAGGAAGGAAAGAGAAAGTGGCTTAGCAAAAATAAGCAACATTTTGCCTGATGCTAGCAGCTTCACTTCACTGAAAACACACTGCAACTCCCATGTCTGAACAGGGAAGTCACTGTTGAAGTCCTATTACATGCCCCAGGACTACCTGACATGATGACTCCTTGCTGTCCCCAGTCCACCTGACTGTGCTGCTGCTCCAGTTTCAACTGTTCTGCCTTATTATTATTCGACCATGCTGGTCATTTATGAACATTTGAACATCTTGACCATGTTCTGTTATAATCTCCACCCGGCACAGCCAGAAGAGGACTGGCCACCCCACATAGCATGGTTCCTCTCGAGGTTTCTTCCTAGGTTTTGGCCTTTCTAGGGAGTTTTTCCTAGCCACCGTGCTTCTACACCTGCATTGCTTGCTGTTTGGGGTTTTAGGCTGGGTTTCTGTACAGCACTTTGAGATATCAGCTGATGTACGAAGGGCTATATAAATAAATTTGATTTGATTTGATTTGATTACATCTGTGTTCTTACTCCTCCAAGTCTAGTGTTCTTACTCCTCCAAGTCTAACACAACAACTATGCACTTGCATATCCAGACCTTTACCCTAAACGTAACCACTTCATATCACTGTACCTTAAGATAACCCTTAACCTTACTATTTGATCTGCAGATACTGTAGGGTAGAATATCTACTTCTTAAGGTCTCTGATGCTTTATAGTACCATCCTGATGTTTGTGCAGAACAGCATGGGTAAGGATGCCAAGGCTGTAGCAGCCAGTGGGGATGCCCTCCTGAAATCCCTTGTCTGGGACAGGAGCCAAACCTAGGAGTCTATAGGCCCAGATCCAGACCCAGGCCCATGTCCAGCTCTCAGTCAACAGCTCTCAGTCAGTCACCAGCCATCCCACACAAATTCTGCATCCAAAATGGCACCCTATTCCCTACATAGTGCACTACTTTTGAGCAAAGCCCTATGGTGCAGTATTATTTGTGCACTATTTAGCGACTAGGGTGCCATTTGGGACGCACAGAGACCTCCAACCAGGCAGTTTATCACTGGCTTGTCAGCTCCATCCCAAACAAAACCCTTCTTCCTTCCCCTCAACAATTATCAAACATTCTCTCTCCAAGAGCTTGATACTTTGAACATGATTGCTTACGTTGTAAATTGTTCAAGTAAATCCTTCTTTCATCACATAGAGTCAAATAACTAATCTTTCAACTATCGTTTCCAGACAAAGCCTATTACGATGAGAGCGTGTTTGGTTGAGGGAAATATGGTTACAGTTATGTCACTGGTAAGGTCCCAACCAGGGCTAGATAGAACCTTTCTCTCTGACTGACCCACACAGGCAGAGCTCTGATAGCCTTGTCCCACATTTGTTTGTGCTGTCTTTCCAACTCATATGGTAATTGGCAGGAGTTGGCAAGACAACACAAACAGATATGGGACCAGGCTGGAGCTCTGACTGTTGGCTGCCAAAACCTCTCTTCATTCACCATCTCCTTCCTCCAAGACTCAGCAAAGAAGAAAACTATTTATTTATAGAATGTCTGCGGAGTTCATATGGGATATCAGTTAGAGATTATACAAGCATTCCAAATTCCCATAATTCCCTTTACGGTATGAAGAGTAGACTGTTTTTCTGTCTTCTCCTCCTGAAGCGAATGTCTTCTAACTGTGTGTCTGATTGTTAATTCAGATTCCCAGTCAGGGTTGTCAGCATGGGGGGCAGACAGCTACACGACCATATGGTCCAGAACTAATGAACTAACTCAAACAACCTGGGAAAAGTGATGGTGACTGACTGTGGGGTAAAAAAAGCAGCCATTGACTGTAACTATGAAGTCAACTTCCATTGATGGTGACTATTAAGTGTTTCCAAATCTGTCCCTCAAACCATCATGGCCACCTAATCATCCCCAGCTTTCAATTGGCTCAATCATCCCCTTCCTTTCCCCTGTAACTATTCCACAGAACGTTACCGTAAATAAGAATGTTCTCAGTCAACTTACCTGATAAAATAAGGGTAAAAAATAGAAGAAAAAACAATTAATTTCCATCACCTCCTAGTTAGAGATATCTGCTCCACTTCTGAGGAATGTGGAGAGGCAGAGGAGGAGTGGGCAGAAGTCAAAGCAGCCATTGTTATCAGAAAGAGGACTAACACCGAAGCAGCCCATCAGGACACCCGGCCATTTGTCCTCATCAAAGGTCTTTGTTTGCTGGGTTCACGGATGATTGTGGGGACCTAACATCCCCAAAAGTCCCCACAAGGATAGTGAACAAAGGAAAATTCTTCCTCATGGTGACATTTACAACATAGGTTTAGTGTTACAATTAGGTTTAGGATTTGAATTAGGGAAAGGGGGTAGTGGTTAGGTTCAGGAGTTAGGGCAAATAGGATTTGGAATGAACAAAACATGTGTGGGTGGTTGTGTGTGTGTGTTGTAGATTGTGTGTGTGTGTGTTGTAGATTGTGTGTGTGTGTTGTAGATTGTGTGTGTGTGTTGTAGATTGTGTGTGTTTGTGTGTGTGTGTTGTAGATTGTGTGTGTGTGTGTGTGTGTGTGTTGTAGATTGTGTGTGTGTGTGTTGTAGATTGTGTGTGTGTGTATGTGTGTGTGTGTGTGTGTGTGTGTGTGTTGTAGATTGTGTGTGTGTGTGTGTGTGTGTTGTAGATTGTGTGTGTGTGTGTGTGTGTGTTGTAGATTGTGTGTGTGTGTGTGTGTGTTGTAGATTGTGTGTGTGTGTGTGTGTGTTGTAGATTGTGTGTGTGTGTGTGTGTTGTAGATTGTGTGTGTGTGTGTGTGTTGTAGATTGTGTGTGTGTGTGTGTGTTGTAGATTGTGTGTGTGTGTGTGTGTGTTGTAGATTGTGTGTGTGTGTGTGTGTGTGTGTGTGTGTGTGTGTGTTGTAGATTGTGTGTGTGTGTGTGTGTTGTAGATTGTGTGTGTGTGTGTGTGTTGTAGATTGTGTGTGTGTGTGTGTGTTGTAGATTGTGTGTGTGTGTGTGTGTGTTGTAGATTGTGTGTGTGTGTTGTAGATTGTGTGTGTGTGTGTGTTGTAGATTGTGTGTGTGTGTGTGTTGTAGATCGTGTGTGTGTGTGTTGTAGATTGTGTGTGTGTGTGTGTGTGTTGTAGATTGTGTGTGTGTGTGTGTGTGTGTGTGTGTTGTAGATCGTGTGTGTGTGTGTTGTAGATTGTGTGTGTGTGTGTGTGTTGTAGATTGTGTGTGTGTGTGTGTGTTGTAGATTGTGTGTGTGTGTGTGTGTGTGTGTGTTGTAGATTGTGTGTGTGTGTGTGTGTGTTGTAGATTGTGTGTGTGTGTGTACATTGTGTGTGTGTGTGTGTGTTGTACATTGTGTGTGTGTGTGTGTGTTGTACATTGTGTGTGTGTGTGTGTGTGTTGTAGATTGTGTGTGTGTGTGTGTGTGTGTGTTGTAGATTGTGTGTGTGTGTGTGTGTGTTGTAGATTGTGTGTGTGTGTGTGTGTGTGTGTGTTGTAGATCGTGTGTGTGTGTGTGTGTGTGTGTTGTAGATTGTGTGTGTGTGTGTGTGTGTGTTGTAGATTGTGTGTGTGTGTGTGTTGTAGATCGTGTGTGTGTGTGTTGTAGATTGTGTGTGTGTGTGTGTGTGTTGTAGATTGTGTGTGTGTGTGTGTGTGTGTGTGTGTGTTGTAGATCGTGTGTGTGTGTGTTGTAGATTGTGTGTGTGTGTGTGTGTTGTAGATTGTGTGTGTGTGTGTGTGTGTGTGTTGTAGATTGTGTGTGTGTGTGTGTGTGTGTGTGTTGTAGATTGTGTGTGTGTGTGTGTGTGTTGTAGATTGTGTGTGTGTGTTGTACATTGTGTGTGTGTGTGTGTGTTGTACATTGTGTGTGTGTGTGTGTGTTGTACATTGTGTGTGTGTGTGTGTGTGTTGTAGATTGTGTGTGTGTGTGTGTGTGTGTGTTGTAGATTGTGTGTGTGTGTGTGTGTGTTGTAGATTGTGTGTGTGTGTGTGTGTGTGTGTGTTGTAGATCGTGTGTGTGTGTGTGTGTGTGTGTTGTAGATTGTGTGTGTGTGTGTGTGTGTGTTGTAGATTGTGTGTGTGTGTTGTAGATTGTGTGTGTATGTGTGTGTGTGTGTTGTAGATTGTGTGTGTGTGTGTGTTGTAGATTGTGTGTGTGTGTGTGTGTGTTGTAGATTGTGTGTGTGTGTGTGTGTGTGTGTGTTGTAGATTGTGTGTGTGTGTGTGTGTTGTAGATTGTGTGTGTGTGTGTGTGTTGTAGATTGTGTGTGTGTGTGTGTGTGTGTGTTGTAGATTGTGTGTGTGTGTGTGTCTGTGTTGTAGATTGTGTGTGTGTGTGTGTGTGTGTGTGTGTTGTAGATTGTGTGTGTGTGTGTGTGTTGTAGATTGTGTGTGTGTGTGTGTTGTAGATTGTGTGTGTGTGTGTGTTGTAGATTGTGTGTGTGTGTGTTGTAGATTGTGTGTGTGTGTGTGTGTGTTGTAGATTGTGTGTGTGTGTGTGTGTTGTAGATTGTGTGTGTGTGTGTTGTAGATTGTGTGTGTTGTAGATTGTGTGTGTGTGTGTGTGTGTGTGTGTGTGTGTGTGTAAAGAGAGACTGTTGTCTGTCTATAAGACACAGTAAGGACTTTGTACCATCGGAGGACCACAACTATTTAAAAGCTCAGATAGGAACTAGGCTATATTGGTTCTACATGCTGTGGGCTCAATCTCCATTAAAAGTGCATCTTAGTCTTGGACTAGGCTTAATCTGTGCCCGGTAAACCAACTGTCCGTTTTCAAGCCCAGCTGTGTAGGTAACAGCTATGACACAGAGAGTAAGCTACAGAAACCCGAATCCATTTCATTACCACAGATGGGAAGTTCATTCCTGCTCTTCAACAGCGAACATAGAAGTCATCTGGAGTCTCTACGTCTGTCTCTCTGATGATGATGATGCACTTCCTGCCTCACTGCTGAGGGAAGTGACAAGGAGGCAGGACAGTGGGTGATGTGATGGTGATTTCATAATAAGCCAGAGGCTGCATTATCATTCCAGCCTCCAGGAGAGTGTGGCATACTGGTCAGAGACCCACCAGAGTGCAGAAGCTTGGTGGTTCCCATGGCTCAATCTATAATTGGTTGAAGCAGGATTTGATTCCTACATAGTGTCATGACGTTGCCCTCTTTGGGTACAGCGAGCACCATCCCTCTGTCTCCTACACTCAGGCTGCTGCGACCTCAGGTTGTAAATTCCTGGAGGAGATTATCTCCTCATGGCCACAGTATATAGAGAGAGTGAGTTTTCATAGAGAGTACAAAGGAATTTCTTCCACCTCACAGAACTTGAGTTCCGAACAACACTTATGTTCTGGAGAAGGTATAAAAGATTGATGAAGAATCCAGCTACGAACTGGTCCGTTTGGTACAATTTTGTGAAACTCACGAGACAATACGGACACATTACAATAACTCTGTTTATATAATAGCCTCCGTTATGAGGCTTACATCTAATTGTTGAACAAGATGAATAAGTGAGGATGATTAAACTAAAATTCCCTTTGGAGTTTAACCTCTCTAGGGTAGGGGGCAGCATTCGGAATTTTGGATGAAAAGCATGCCCAAATGAAACGGCCTGCTACTCGGGCCCAGAAGATATGATAGATTTGGATAGAGAACACTCTAAAGTTTCCAAAACTGTTAAAATAGTGTCGGTGAGTATAACAGAACTCATTTAGCAGGCAAAAAAACCTGAGAAAAATCCATTCAGGAAGTCATTATTTTTATTTTTTTTGTAGTTTTCTATTCAATGCCATTACAGTATCCTTTGACTTAGGACTCCATTTGCAGTTCCTATGCCTTCCACTAGGTGTTAACAGTCTTTAGAAATCGTTTCAGGCTTGTATTCTTATGAGGGAGTAAGAGCAGTCTGAACGAGTGGACCCTAAAGTGACGCAGAGTTTTTTCAGGCGCATGTGCATTTCTTGTTTACCTTTGATATTGACGACGTTATTGTCCGGTTGAAATATTACAGATCATTTAGGCTAAAAAAACAACCTGAGGGTTGAATATAAACATTGTTTGACACAATTTGGATTTTTTTGTCTGAATGTTTTGACTGAGTTTGAGCCTGTGGATTACTGAAGAAAACGAGCTAACAAAACTGAGGTTTTTGGATATAAAGAGACTTCATCGAACAAAATGAACATTTATTGAGTAAATTAATGTCTTCTGAGTGCCACCATATGAAGATCATCAAAGGTAAGGGATTCATTTTCTCTCTATTTCTGAGTTTTGTAACGCTTCTGCTTGGCTGGTTACTGTTTATAATAATTTGTCAACTGGGCTATGTTCTGGGCTAGGTATGTTCTGTGCTAGGTATGCTTTCGCCGAAAGCATTTTATAAATATGACACTGTGGTGGGTTTAACAATTAGTTAATCTTCAAATATATATATTGATTGCAATTGTTCCCAAATGAGTGAGCGTTCATGTGCAAAGGATTAGCATTCCCTTTCGTACACCAAGCCGCGATGCCGGTTTATCCCACTAGGGAAACACCGCTATCATTTCCTTGTAACTATCTAGTGTTTGTTTATGCATTTCTGTGAATTACTTAGTTAGTAAATAAATTATTTAAGACAATTGATGTATGGATGACTCATAGTGAAGACTGGGTTTGTGCAGATAACCAACAATTTACGACGTTTGGAATGAGACGAACATGAAATAATAATTAATTAATTCGAAGACTAATTGATCATATATAAAAATATCTGAAGAGTTATATTAGGATAATTATAACTTTGTAATCTGAATATTTTCCTTGGTGCCCCGACCTTCCTAGTTAATTACAGTTACATGATTAATGATTAATCAGTTTAATCGCGTAATAATAATTGCAGAGAGACATTTGATAAATAAGTCTTCATGATGATGCCCCTACTACTGTCGTGTCCTTGGCATCATTAAAAGTGAAGGCTGTTATTTTATCAAATCAATTCTCTGTAATTATTATTATGTGATTAAACTACTCATGTAAATGTAATTAATTAGGAAGTCGGGGCACCAAGGAAAATCTTCAGATTACAAAATTATAATTTTCCTAATATAACTTCAGATATTTTCATATCTGATCAATTAGTCTGATCAATCAATTAATTCATGAATTATTATTTACCTCACGTTAGTCTCATTGCAAACGTCATAAATTGTTGGTTATCTGCACAAACCCAGCCTTTACTATGAATCATCCATACACCAATTGTCTTAATCATTTATTTACTAACTAAATAATCACAGAAATGCATAAACAAACAGTAGATCTGTTACTAACAAATGATAGGGAAGATTCCCTAGTGGGCTAAGCCGATATGACGGCTTGGTGGACAAAGGGAAGTGGGTGTGGACTGAGCGAGTGGGAAAGACAAAAGGGATCACTACACACAGTTGATAATTATATTAATTTAAATGCTAATCCTTTGCACATGAACGCTCACTCATTCGGGAATAATTGCAAAAAATATGTATTTACGCCCAGGTGTCATCGTGATCTCTGTTCGAATCATCAGTCCGTCTGCTGGAGAGTCAGTTCATCCGCGTCTCTTTCTCGCTTTCTGGTTCTCTGAAGATCAAAGTCTTTCGTGGTTAGAATGGATACTTCAGAGTTCTCATAGAACAGATGTTTCAGCGGTTGTTGGTAATAGCATCCCAGGTTTACATAATTTCTAGCTGCAGACTAGTAATTAGTATCTACGATTTGCTCTTATTCTGTCGGGATCGATAGTCTCAGAGTTGAACCATTTCCAGCCGTGTAGCCAATGCTCCACGTGGTATGGTTAGGAAATCAATAACTATTCGCAATCACAGCACATGCTGTGGGTTTGCTTTGTCTAAACTATTCGCAATTAAGGAAATCTGGCTATATGTTCAACCATTAAGGTCTGCACATCACAAGGAACATATAGTACATCCCAACATTTATGTGCCTTCACTGCCTATAAAATGGCTGGGTTAAAACAAGGCCAGATCCTTCTTAGCACTGAGAGAAAATAGAACTGAAATCCCACTGCCAAAACTTCCTGTAGAGTCCTGAGCCTTATTATCTGAGTGACTAAAATGTCCCGGAGAGAATGTGAGAGCATGGGAAATAAAGATGGATTCTCTCTGTGTCATCATTAGTGCTTCTTAGCACTTAAAGAGGAAACCGAGATAGAAATAGTCAGGAAGGGCCTCACAGTGTAAAGTAGTGGGCACATGAAGGGAGACTGAAGGAGGATGGTTCTTTGTTCATCGGGAGCCCGGGGGTGGGGAGTAGGATGGGTGGGGGGGGGGGGGGCAATTTTCAGCAGTATAATTGTAGAATCTAAAGCTATCTAAAGCTAGAAAGCTATTTGTATTTGTCAGATGCTTTGTAAACAACAGGTGTAGACTAACAGTGAAATGCTTACTTACGGGCCCTTCCCAACAATGCAGAGAAAGAAAAACACAAGGAATAAATACACAATGTGCAATGATAACATGGCTATATACACAGGGTAACAGTACTGAGTCAATGTGCAGGGGTATGAGGCAATTGGGGTACAGTAGATATGTTTATATATAGGTAGGGATAAAGTCACCAGTCAACAGTCATCAAATCAACAGTCATTGCGTCTGATGGACTTGGTCTCCATGCCTAGCAGCTAAAACGGACACATTGGGACTCATGTCGGTACAAAGCACGAGAACAATGTCTGGTTGGACCAGCCTCCCTGAGTGTACATTGGAAGCAGCACACACAGAGACAGTTTCTTGGACCATGACCACACACACACAGACAGTTTCTTGGATCATGACCTGGCTGTGACTGCAGACATTATCACCATCAGACAGTGGGTTTGGAGGGGGCTGGCTGTGACTGCAGACATTATGACCATCACACAGTGGGGATGGAGGGGGCTGGCTGTGACTGTAGACATTATCACCATCACACAGTGGGGTTGGAGGGGGCTGGCTGTGACTGTAGACATTATCACCATCACACAGTGGGGTTGGAGGGGGCTGGCTGTGACTGTAGACATTATCACCATCACACAGTAGGGTTGGAGGGGTCTGGCTGTGACGGTAGACATTATCACCATCACACAGTGGGGTTGGAGGGGGCTGGCTGTGACTGTAGACATTATCACCATCACACAGTGGGGTGGGAGGGGGCTGGCTGTGATTGTAGACATTATCACCATCACACAGTAGGGTGGAGGGAGCTGGCTGTGACTGTAGACACAGACAGTGGGGGGGTGAGAAAGACAAAGTAGTCGGTCTACTGGACCCACCAGGCTGTATGTGTTATACAGAGAGTCATCAGCTGTATGGTTATGTAGTGTATGGTAATATAGTGGTAACGTAGAGGTAATGGGAAACGTAGAGGTAATATAGAATTGAGACTGCAGTGCTACCCACCAGGCTGTCGACCCCTCCCAGGGTATGATTGGTGTTGTAAAGGGAGTACGTCAGCTGGTACACCCCATCGTTGGTCTCGCTGTTGCCATAGAAACCCACTCCCACAGCAGCGCTGCACAGAGCGAGAGACAGGAAGGAAGGCATAGGTTAGCTTTTGTTTGATAAATTAATGAGTATAGTACAAAGTTAAAAAAAACAGTACCGACGACTGATCCAATGAATTGATCCAATGATAGTCGTAATGTCTGGGGCGGCAGGCTAGCCTAGTGGTAAGAGCGTTGGACTAGTAACCGGAAGGTTGCAAGTTCAAATCCCCGAGCTGACAAGGTACAAATCTGTCGTTCTGCCCCTGAACAAGCAGTTAAACCCACTGTTCCTAGGCCGTCATTGAAAATAAGAATTTGTACTTAACTGACTAGCCTAGTTAAATGATGGTTTACATTTTACTTTAAAGGAGGGTGGTTGAATTACGGATCTTCCTTTAAAGGAGGGTGGTTGAATTACTGATCTTCCTTTAAAGGAGGGTGGTTGAATTACAGATCTTCCTTTAAAGGAGGGTGGTTGAATTACTGATCTTCCTTTAAAGGAGGGTGGTTGAATTGTGCTCTTATGCTATCTCAATGGTTCAACTATTAGAACAAAATCAATGTCCATGCCATGACATTTTAGCCATTTTTGATTCTCTAGATTCTCTTCTCTTGTACTATTTTCTACATTGTATAATAATATTGAAGACATCAAACTATGAAATAACGCATAAGGAATCATGCAGTAACCAAAAAAGTGTTAAACAAATCAAAATATATTTTATATTCTTCCAAGTAGCCACCCTTTTCCTTGACAGTTTTGCACACTTTTAGCATTCTCTCAACCAGATTCAACTGGAATTATTTTCCAACAGTCTTGAAGGAGTTCCCACAAATGCTGAGCACTTTTCCTTCACTCTGCGGTCCAACTCATCCCAAAACATCTCGATTGGGTTGAGGTCGGGTGATGTTGGAGGCCAGGTCATCTGATGCAGAACTCCATCACTCTTCTTCTTTGTCAAATAGCCCTTGCACAGCCTGGAGGTGTCCTGTCGTGTTGAAAAACAAATGATAGTCCCACTAAGCCCAAACCAGATAGGATGGCGTATCGCTGCAGAATGCTGTTGTAGCCATGCTGGTTAAGTGTGCATTGAATTGTAAAATAAATCTCTGACAGTGTCACCAGCAAAGCACCACCACACCTTCTACTCTAGGCTTCACAGTGGGAACCACACATCTGGAGATCATTCATTCATCTACTCTGTGTCTCACAAAGACATAGCGGTTGAAACCAAAAATCTCAAATTTGGACTCGTCAGACCAAAGGACAGATTTCCACCAGTCTAATGTTCATTGCTTGTGTTTCTTGGCCCAAGCAAGTCTCTTGTTATCATTAGTATCCTTTAGTAGTGGTTTCTTTGTAGCAATTTGACCATGAAGGCTTGATTCACACAGTTTCCTCTGAACAGTTGATGTTGAGATGTCTTCACTTGTGAAGCATTTATTTGGGCTGCAATTTCTGAGGCTAGTAACTCTAATGAACTCTAATTTACCAAATAGGGCTATCTTCTGAATACCAACCCTACCTAGTCACAACACAACTGATTGGCTCAAACACACTAAGAAGGAAAGAAATTCCACAAATGAACTTTTAACAAGGCACACCTGTTAATTGAAATGCATTCCAGGTGACTACCTTATGAAGCTGGTTGAGAGAATGCCAAGAGTGTGCAAAGCTGTCATCAAGGCACAGGGTGGCTACTTTGAAGAATCTCAAACATAAAATATATTTTGATTGGTTAAAAGGGCTCAAATGCCGTTAATGGGATCGATTTGACAACAGCCAGTGAAAGTGCAGGGCGCCAAATTCAAACAGAAATCTCATAATTAAAATTCCTCAAACATAAAAGTATTATACACCATTTTAAAGATAAACTTCTTGTTAATCCAACCACAGTGTCCGATTTCAAAAAGGCTTTACAGCGAAAGCACACCATACGATTATGTTAGGTCAGCGCCTAGTCACAAAAAACTTTTTTTCCAGCCAAAGAGAGGAGTAACAAAAAGCAGAAATAGAGATAAAATGTATCACTAACCTTTGATGATCTTCATCAGATGGCACTCATAGGACTTAATGTTACACAATACATGTATGTTTTGATCGATAAAGTTCATATTTATATCCAAAAATCTCAGGTTACATTGGTGCGTTACATTCAGTAATGTTTTGCCTCCAAAACATCCAGTGATAATGCAGAGAGCCACATCAATTTACAGAAATACTTATCATAAAAGTTGAAAGATACATGTGTTTTACATAGAATTAAAGATACACTTCTCCTTAATGCAACCGCTGTGTCAGATTTCAAAAAAGCTTTACAGCAACAGCACACCATGCGATAATCTGAGTACAGCACTCAGCCACCAAAACAAGCCATACAGATACCCGCCATGTTGTGGAGTCAACAAAAGTCAGAAATAGCATTAGAAATATTCACTTACCTTTGATGATCTTCATCGGAACGCACTCCCAGGAATCCCAGTTCCACAATAAATGTTTGTTTTGTTCGATACAGTCCATATTTATGTATTTTTGTTCGAGCGTTTAGTACACTAATCCAAATGCGCAAGCCGCGAGCACAAAGTCCAGACGAAAAGTAAAAAAAGTTCCATTGCAGTTTGTAGAAACATGTCAAACAATGTATAGAATCAATCTTTAGGATGTTTTTATCATAAATCTTCAATAATGTTTCAACCGGACAATTCCTTTGTCTTTAGAAAGGAAAGGGAATGGAGCTCGTGCTCACGGTCACACGCGATAAACAACTCATGGCTTTCAGCCAGACCCCTGCTTCAAACAGCTCTTATTCGCTCCCCTTTCACAGTAGAAGCCTGAAACAACGTTCTAAAGACTGTTGACATCTAGTGGAAGCATTAAGAAGTGCAACATGACCAAAATTACACTGTATATTGAATAGGCATTCACTTGAAAAACTACAAACCTCAGATTTCCCACTTCCTGGTTGGATTTTTCTCAGGTTTTTGGCTGCCATATGAGTTCTGTTATACTCACAGACATCATTCAAACAGTTTTAGAAACTTCAGAGGGTGTTTTCTATCCAAATCTACAATCAATAATATGCATATCTATGGTTCTGGGCCTGAGTAGCAGGCATTTTACTCCGGGCACGCTTTTCAGCCGAACGTGAAAATACTGCCCCCTAGCCCAAAGAGGTTTAAACACTTTCTTACTACATGATTACATATGTGTTATTTCATTGTTTTGAAGTCTTAACTATTATTTTCTACAACGTAGAACAACCCTTGAATGAGTAGGTGTCCAAACTTTCGACTGGTACTGTACATACTTTATATCTGGATTTAGTCATTTAAGTTTACACTGAAAACGCATTACCATCCCAAAAATAATAGTTATAATAATGTAGTCCACTCTCATACAGAAAAACAGAACTACGCACTATCATAAGAAGTTTTTCTCTATTAGTCCAGGCAACCTTAGATTACTAACGTGCAGTGGGCTGAAATTAATTTCACTGTCTGTAAATGTCCTCTTTCTCATCTTCTTATAGTTTGTGTTATGGACATGAGAGTACTGTTCATGCCACAAGCAGTGGTTCCCCTCTCTTAGTAACCCTCCTAATATGTTATCTTCTCACTAGCCTGCATAACGCTCTCCACCACACTAACACAACTCAACTGCTGTGGAGATAAACCTCTCTAAGCCTCTCTTGATTACTGGATCTTCTTCCTCCTGTTATGTCTGGTCCATTAAAGTGCTACCAGAAGAGGATCACAGGTCCAGTGGTAGAAGGGATGTAGGGACTTCTAGGCTCGGAGGGAAACTTCAACCTTCCTCACAATGCGTGTCCCTGTATGCGTCCAAAATGGAACACTATTTGCTATGGGCCCTGGTCAAAAGTAGTGTACTGCATAGGGAATACTGTAGGTTGCCATTTTGGAAGCTTTATGTGACTGAGTCCTCAGTGGAGAAGCTTCCTCTTCACAGTCTGTCTCCCACTTCATTGGGAAATGACATTACGATTCTGTCCCTCGCAGCGTTATCCTGTGCTGTTTAGTAAGGTAACAGTAATGTGGGTAGGGCAACTAGGACTCCCACACAGCGCAGAGTGAGAGACATGTAGTATATCAACGAATTGGTGAGGGCACTAGAACAGTCTGCAGCACCCAGCCTCACCCTACTAGAATCTGAATTAAAATGTATACGGATGACCTGGTGCTTCTGTCCTCAACCAAGGAGGGCCAACAGCAGCACCAACATCTTCAGCATAGATTCTGTCAGACCTGGGCCCTGACAGTAACAAAACTAATGGTGTTCCAAATAAGGTCCACTTGCCAGGACCACAAATACAAACTCTATCTAGACACCGTTGCTCTATAGCACACAAAAAAACTACACATACTGTACCTTGGCCTACACATCAGCACCACAGATAACTTCCATAAAGCTGTGAACGATCTGAGAGACAACGCAAGAAGGGTCTTCAATGCCATCAAAATAACATAAAAATCGACATACCAATTAGGATCTGGATAAAAATACTTGAATCAGTTATAGAACCCATTGCCCTTTATGGTTGTGAGGTCTGGGGTCCACTCACCAACCAATACCTCACAAAATGGGAAAAACACCAAATTGAGACTCAGCAGAATTATTTATTTTATGTTTATTTATTTTCCCTTTTGTACTTTAACTAGTTGCAAATAATATGACGTTTGAAAAGTATTTAGAGACAGGGGGTGGAGAGGGAGAAAAGGGGTTAAGAGAGAAAGAAAGAGAGAAAGAAAGGGGATGAGAAAGGGGATGGAGAGGGGGGATGGAGCGAGAGTAAGAGGGGGATGGAGAAAGAGAGCGAGAGAGAAAGGGAATGAGAAAGAGAGCGAGAGAGAAAGGGGGGATGAGAGAGAGAGAGGGAGAGAGGGGGATGAAGAGCAAGGGAGAAAAGGGTTGAGAAAGAAAGAGGGGATGAGAGAGTTGACGGAGAGAGAGAGGGGATGGAGAGAGAGGGAGAAAGGGTATGGAGAAAGGGGGGATGAGGAGAGCGAGAAGGGGATGGAGAGCGAGAGAGAGTGGGACGGAGAGAGGGGGGTGGGTGGAGAGAGAAGGAGAGAGAGAGAGGAGACAGAATATGCATCTCTCACCATGAATCAAGTATTGATGATGCATTACATTATGTCTGTGGGGCGTCTTTACTCTTTACACACCAGAACATTAGCCCCGGTATCAAGAACACACCGTCGGGAATCTGCCTCCTTTCATGTTCCTGTATTTAAACAAGCTCTATGAAGTTAGAAACACACAAAGTCTGCATCCCAAATGGCGCCTTATTGGATTTATAGTGCACTACTTTGTTTACTGTAAAGAGTGCCATTTGGGACGCACTCAGAGAAACCTCAAAACATCCAGGAAAGAAATAAGTACAGTCGAGCAGATTAAAACAGCCTGAGGAAATAGGTCTCTTTTGAAGCGCTGTATCTGAAATATCATTGTCATTAACAGGAGGATGGTAGGGGCCTGGAGAGAGAGAAGAGGGATGGAGGGAGAGAGAGTTAGTAAACTCAGCAACAAAAAAAACCGTCCCTTTTTCAGGACCCTGTCTTTCAAAGATAATTTGTAAAAACTCCAAATAACTTCACAGATCTTCATTGTAAAGGGTTTAAACACGGTTTCCCATGCTTGTTCAATGAACTATAAACAATTAATGAACATACACCTGTGGAACGGTCTTTAAGACACTAACAGCTTACACACTGTAGGCAATTAAGGTCACAGTTATGAAAACTTAGGACACTAAAGAGGCCTTTCTACTGACTCTGAAATACACCAAAAGAAAGAGGCCCAGCGTCCCTGCTCATCTGCGTGAACGTGCCTTAGGCATGCTGCAAGGAGGCATGAGGACTGCAGATGTGGCCAATAAATTGCAATGTCCATACTGTGAGACGCCTAAGACAGCGCTGCAGGGAGACAGGACGGACAGCTGATCATCCTCGCAGTGGGAGACCACGTGTAACAACACCTGCACAGGATCGGTACATCTGAACATCACACCTGCGGGACAGGTACAAGATGGCAACAACAACTGCCCGAGTTACACCAGGAACGCACAATCCCTCCATGAGTGCTCAGACAAACCCACCGTTGCTGGACCAGACAGGACTGGCAAAAAGTTCTCTGACGAGTCGCGGTTTTGTCTCACCAGGGATGATGGTCAGATTTGCGTTTATCATCTAAGGAATGAGCGTTACACCGAGGCCTGTACTCTGGAACGGGATCGATTTGGAGGTGGAGGGTCCGTCATGGTCTGGGGTGGTGTGTCACAGCAACAATCGGACTGAGCTTGTTGTCAGTGCAAGCAATCTCAACGCTGTGCGTTACAGGGAAGACATCCTCCTCCCTCATATGGTACCCTTCCTGCAGGCTCATCCTGACATGACCCTCCAGCATGACAATGCCACCAGCCATAGTGCTCGTTCTGTGCATGATTTCCTGCAAGACAGGAATGTCAGTGTTACGCCATGGCCAGCGAAGTGCCCGGATCTCGGATCCCATTGAGCACGTCTGGGACCTGTTGGATCGGAGGGTGAGGGCTAGGGCCATTCTCCCCAGAAATGTCCGGGAACTTGCAGGTGCCTTGGTGGAAGAGTGGGGTAACATCTCACAGCAAGAACTGGCAAGTCTGGTGCAGTCCATGAGGAGGAGATGCACTGCTGGTGGTCACACCAGATACTGACTGTTACTTTTGATTTTGACCCCCCCCCCCTTGTTCAGGGACACATTATACCATTTCTGTTAGTCACATGTCTGTGGAACTTGTTCAGTTTGTCTCAGTTGTTGAATGTTGTTATGTTCATACAAATATTTACACATGTTAAGTTTGTTGAAAATTCTCTCTAAACTCTTGAAAAAAGAGTTTTAGAACTCCTCTTAATTCAGATAAACCAGATGAATATCTGGTGGCCATCAGACAGAGACTAGATTGTCTCATGGGCCATACGAACTGATCTAGGACCAGGTCCCTTCCGTCCGTCAAATCTTATTCATTGTGATCTAAAGGGCAAAACTGATTCTAAATCCGCACTCCTACTCCGAGACTCTTGACACATACGGCCCCTGGCCTAATTTGACTGAGTATGTGCATAGAAAACGTCTGTGGTCCTGTCATGTCCATGATGCACAAACTGGAAAAGAGGATGAGAGAGAGGACATTCAGAGAGAGACTCAGCCTCTGGCTAAAGAACTCCATCTCCAACTTCTACACATGCATTTATCTTTGTGTGTGTGTGTGCGTGCGTCCGTGCTTGCACGGGTGTATATAAGTACTCTAACTTTGATTAGATCACAGTGACGCATGTTCTCTATGGCAGGGTCAAGAGGGATAGAGATTTAACATTTACCATTGTAGCACACATGATATGCCAACCAGATTGTCTGTCTATGACTCATTGGTATTTTGTATGCACACACTTCCCCTGGGGTCCTGTTATGGATCACTTCCCCTGGGGTCCTGAGTCAATTCACTTCCCCTGGGGTTGGATAACTTCCCCTGTGGCTCTTAAGACGGATCGCTTCCCCTGGGGTCCTGAGACGGATCGCTTCCCCTGGGGTCCTGAGACGGATCGCTTCCCCAGGGGTCCTGAGACGGATCGCTTTCCTGGGGGTCCTGAGACGGATCGCTTCCCCTGGGGGTCCTGAGACGGATCGCTTCCCCTGGGGGTCCTGAGACGGATCGCTTCCCCTGGGGGTCCTGAGATGGATCGCTTCCCCTGGGGGTCCTGAGACGGATCGCTTCCCCTGGGGGTCCTGAGACGGATCGCTTCCCCTGGGGGTCCTGAAAGGGTTTCGCTTCCCCTGGAGGTCCTGAGACGGATCGCTTCCCCTGGGGGTCCTGAGACAGATCGCTTCCCCTGGGGGTCCTGAGACGGATCGCTCCCCCTGGGGTCCTGAGACGGGTCGCTCCCCCTGGGGTCCTGAGACGGGTCGCTCCCCCTGGGGTCCTGAGACGGATTGTTTCCCCTGGGGTCCTGAGACGGATCGCTTTCCCTGGGGTCCTGAGACGGATCGCTTCCCGTGGTCCTGAGACGGATCACTTCCCGAAGGTCCTGGGTCGATACACTTCCCCTGGGGTTGGATCACTTCCCCTGTGGGTCCTAAGACGGATCACTTCCCCTGTGGGTCCTAAGACGGATCACTTCCCTGTGGGTCCTAAGACGGATCACTTCCCCTGTGGGTCCTAAGACGGATCACTTCCCCTGTGGGTCCTAAGACAGATCACTTCCCCTGTGGGTCCTAAGACGGATCACTTCCCCTGTGGGTCCTAAGACGGATCACTTCCCCTGTGGGTCCTAAGACGGATCACTTCCCCTGTGGGTCCTAAGACGGATCACTTCCCCTGGGGTCCTAAGACGGATCACTTCCCCTGTGGGTCCTAAGACGGATCACTTCCCCTGTGGGTCCTAAGATGGATCACTTCCCCTGTGGGTCCTAAGACGGATCTCGTCCCCTGTGGGTCCTAAGACAGATCACTTCCCCTGTGGGTCCTAAGATGGATCTCGTCCCCTGTGGGTCCTAAGACAGATCACTTCCCCTGTGGGTCCTAAGACGGATCACTTCCCCTGTGGGTCCTAAGACGGTTCACTTCCCCTGTGGG